>NW_007259244.1:136911-273648 GCF_000164805.1 Carlito syrichta
CCTCTCTCTCTTTCTTTCTTTCTTTCTTTCTTTCTTTCTTTCTTTCTTTCTTTCTTTCTTTCTTTCTTTCCTTTCCTCACTAGGTTGCCCAGGCTGTTCTCAAACCACCCAACTCGGACCATCCTCATGGTCTGGGCCTCCCAAATGGCTGTGATCACAGGTTTTCCATTTGGTCATCATCCTTGTCTTCCTTATGTTCTTGAACTATGGGCTAGAGGCGATCCTCCCCCCAAGACTTGCCATCAGCCAAGGTTTCCTAGGTTTTGCTAGGGTCAAGGTGTTGGCTTGCTTTGGTGTCCAGCCTTATCTCGAGTTCCCAGGCTCCAGCCATCTCCCCGTTTCAGCCTCCCCAAGTGCCAAGGAGACAGGTGTGTTGCCCAGCCACCCACCACAACGAAGGTTTGAGACTCACGCCTGCCCTCCTTTTCACTGAGGTTTCCCATGGGAGGGGTGAGCGGGTCCCCCCTGGGGAACAGGGCAGGATGAAGGGTAGTTGTCCTGACAGAGACATGCCCATGTGCCAGCCGCTGTCCTGTGATGAGCTCAGCTGATATTCTGGGTGCCCTCTCGGGAGTCCCAGGTCATCAGAGGGAACAGGCCTTGCCATGGTCCCTGAGAATGGTGTGGAGGCTGGGCATGGGGGATCTCGCCTGTCATCCTGGCACTCTTGAGGTCAAGGTGAGAGGATGGCCTGAGATCCTGGGTTTGAGACCAGCCCAGGCACCTTGGTGAGACCT
The DNA here is from genome assembly GCF_000164805.1 of Carlito syrichta. NCBI lineage: Eukaryota > Metazoa > Chordata > Mammalia > Primates > Tarsiidae > Carlito > Carlito syrichta. Next base: position 137,649 of record NW_007259244.1, read on the forward strand.
CTTCTATACGAAAGCCAAAAAAATGAGGCAAGCTTGTTGGCACAGGTCTTTTGATCTGCCCACTCATGAGGCTGTGGCAGGAGGATCACCAGAGCCCAGCTGGTCGAGGCAGCAGTCGCCAAGAGTGGGCCCCAGTGCTACGGCCTCGGCAACAGAGTGAGACTCCGACTCAGAATAATAATACCAACCACCACCACAACCACAGGCCCGGCTCTGGGGCTCATCCTGGCATCCTGGCCCTTTGGAGGCCCAGGCAAGTTGAGAGCAGGAACCTGCAGTTCTACACTATCCTGGGACACAGTGTGAGACCTTGTATTGTTCATCAAAAATAAATCCAAAGATTAGCCGTATGTGGTGGTGCAGGCCTGTGGTTCCAGTCAATCGGGGGATGAAGGTGGGATGATAGCCTAAGCACAGCCAGTGGAGTCCGTGGTGGCTGTGAGCATGCCCCTGTGCTCCAGTCTTTCAGGGCAGGAATACGACTCCAAATAATAGTAATCACCACCACTACTACCACCACCACCCCTTCCACCCAGCGTGAGGAGTCAACGTCAGGGATGGGAAAGGAAAATGCACTTACTGGCCTGTCATTCACTGGAGATTTCAAAGGTGGCCACCAGGCATGTACATCCCATGCATTTGGCCACTTGCCCCAGAAGGCCCGTCTCCACACTCCACATTTGTAACCCACAGGAAAGACATATCATCCTTCCTCTGCCTCCCAGGGCATGGGGATGATGGCCTTCAGTCATGGTGACCGGTCTCAACTTGCACATTATGTCTCGGTGGGCAACATCAAGGAACTCCCCAGGATGGAGGCCACCACATCCTGTGTAGCCAGAACCATATGCACACCCACAAGCGACTCCAGTGTTAATGATACCAGGAGCAATGAGGTCTAGCTATATCCCCCAGGCTGGTCTTGAACTCCCGGGTTCCAGCGGTTCCCCACCTTGGCTTGCCAAAGCCACAGCCTGATTGTCTGCTGATCCACCGTCTTTTGGGAACTCTAGGCCCAAGGCTGGAGACTCCTTCCCAAATGATCTCTGTCTGTTCACAATGATCCAAACTCCATACACAAATGGATGCTCTTATTTTTTTTCCTTTTTTCCTTTCATTCTTTGAGTCAGTGTTTCTCTCCAACACTCAGCCTGGAGCACATTGCCTCTTTACCAGCCACCACAGACTTGGCCTGCCAGACTCTGGCTAGAGTTTCCCCAGGCTTTTGAGGAGCCAGGACTACAGGCGTGCACCACCATGCCCAGCTTATTTCTGATTTAGGGTAGAGATGAGGACTTGCTGAGGTTCCCTGGTGCATCTTGGCCCGTGAGATTGGGCTGGCCGCTGCCCACAACCTCACAGAGTGCTAGGATAATGAGGCTGAGACCCCGAGTACAGCCTTGATCCTTCGTCGAAAATGAACCAGAAAGCTTGGCATGGTGGACCATGCCTGGAATCCCAGCCTTCTGGGAATCCAAGGCTGGAGGTTGGCTGGAGAGCAGGAACCCAAGGCCAGCCTGGGTGATGCAGCGAGACCCCGTCTCCACATCCATCCTAACAGGGGTCTGTGGTTGAGTTGCCAGTTATCTGGGTGATGCCAGAGGCTGAGACCAGAGGATCAGCAGAGCCCCTGATTTCGATGCTGGCAGTGAACAACAGCCGTGTCCCCGGGTCCCAGCCTGGGCCACAGAACCAGACTCTGTCTCTAAAATATGACAATCATACACAGATTCAAACTGTGCATGGTGTGTTCACAGGCTGACTGGCTTTTTAGCCAGGAAAAATGGGAAGTGGAGGAAGAAATGTCCCAGTGAGAGATGTGTCCCTGGTATTTCTTGGCAGAATGTCCTCATTGCCGAGTTGGATAGTCAACATGCCTGGGGCACATTTCTACCCTCGTAGAGATGGCAGGAAGCCGGTCAGGGAGTATCAGGAATTTGCCCACCAAAGTGGGGGCAGTAATGGGAGGGGTTGGGGCCAGAGGGTGCCATGCTAGGGGGACGATCATATGTGGGGAGGCAGGGGAGAAAGGACTGAGAGTAGAACTTACAAAGAAGAATGGACTTATTTGGTGATATATTTTCTTTCTTTCTTTCTTTCTTTCTTTCTTTCTTTCTTTCTTTCTTTCTTTCTTTCTTTCTTTCTTTCTTTCTTTCTCTCTTTTCCTCTCTCTCTCTTTTGTTCCCTCACAAGGTAGTCCTGGCTGCTCTCAAACCACACAGCTGGGGCCTTCCTCTTGACCTCGGCCTCCTAAACTGCTGCAATCACAGGCTTTCCATTTGGTCGACACCCTGATCTTCCTTCCTGGTCTTGAACTCTGGGCCTGAAGCGCTCCTCCTTCTGAGGCCTGCCCTCACCCCAGGTTTTCTGGGTTTTGCTTTGAGTCGAGGTGGGTGCCTGCTATGTTGTCCAGCCTGGTCTCAGATCCTGAGTTTCAGCCATCTTCCCAACTCCTTCCTGCATGCTGAGGAGACAGGTGTAAGTCACCCTGCAGGCACCCCTGATGGTTTGAGAGTCACGCCCTCCCTTTCCCCCCATTTCCTGAGGTGGCCCCTGGGATGAGCGAGTCCATCCACCCTGGAGTATGAGGTGGTCAGAGGTGTGGGCGCCCTGGTGGATACTCACCCCTGTACCAGGCACTCCTGAGTGGTGGACTATTCTGGTTGCCCTCTCCAGGGAGTGGGCCTTGTGGTGGGGCACCAAGAGGGGTGTGAAGGCTGGGCAAAGGGTCTCACACCTGTGACCCCGGTGTTTTGCTATGCTGAAGCAAGAGTATGGCCTGAGCCCCCGGGTTCAAGACCAGCCCGGGCATCTAGGCGAGACCTCATCTCTACAAGAAGCCAAAAAAATTAGCCAAGCTTGGTGGCACATGCCTGTCGTTCCACCCACCTGGGAGGCCGCAGCGGGAGAATTGCCGGAGCCCAGCCAGTGGAGGCTGCGGTGGCCAAGAGTGGGCCCCGGCATCCTGGTCTGGGCCACAGAGTGTGACTCCAACTCAGTATGACAATACCATCCACTACCGTCACAACCCCAGGCTGGACTCTGTGGCTCAGCCTGGTGCCCTGGCCCTTCAGAGGTCGAGATGAGTTAACAGCCTGAACCTCCAGGTTCAAGCCAGCCTGAGACACTGGGCGAGACCTTGTCTCTGCCATCAAAAATGAATCCAGGCATGGTGACGCAGGCTTGTGGTTCCAGCCACTTGGGGAGCCATTGTGGGACAATTTCCTCAGCCTGGCAGGTGGAGTCTGCTGTGGCCGTGAGCATGCCCCTGTGCTAAGACCTGGGCGACAGAGCAGGATTACGACTCCAAATAATAATAATAACCACCACTGCCATAACCACCACCCCTGCCACCCAGCACTAGGAGTCACTCTCAGGGGTGAGAGAGAAAAAGGGACTTTCCTCCCTGTCATTTGTGGGAGGTTTCAAGTTGGCCACCGGGCTAGTCTGTCCTGCACCTAAAAACACATGTCCCAGAAGGCCTGCCTCCACTCCCACACTAGTGCCCCATGGTAAAGACAAATGTGAGCTCACGGAACATATGGCATCAAGTTAGGGTGGCCATTGGGCACAGAGCAATCAAAGTGGTCTGGCAATGCTGCAGTCAGCCCAGATTCTGGACACCCATCTGCCAGGTTTGGGTGGGGGAAGGACTCCTTCCTCCAATCACTGCATTGTCCACCGCCCATGCAGACTTTTCACTGGGAAGACATGGATGCCTATTATGACGCATGTGGGAGACAGCTTTTTTTGTGGCAGTAGTCTCCGTCGGCCTGGCTGGGGCATGGAAACATGATTGTGGATCCTGGGGCCTTGACCTGTGGGACTCAGGAGGTCCTCCCCCTTCAGCCCCCAAGCATTCATTACTCTGGGGGCCAAAACCCCTGATTATTTTGGAGACCCCTCACTAAGACAAGGTCTGTCCACATCTCTTGGGCTCATCTCCGACCCCTGGGCTCAGGCAGCTGCCCACCTTGGCCTGCCAGGGCACAAGGTTGACTGCCATGAGCTATGGTCCTCGGCCTGGACTTGCACGTTCTGTCAACAGGGGTGACAAAAAGGAATGCCATGGGATAAAGGCCAGCACTCTCATGTAGCCAGGACCATGGGAGCCACTATACGTGACTCCAGTGTTTGTGTTCTCGTTATGTGGCCCAGGCTGGTCTCAAATTCCCGGACCCCAGCAGTCCCCAACCTTGACCTCTCAAAGACACAGACAGATTGTCTGATGATCCACCATCTTTCGGGAACTCTAGGTCCAAGCCTGGGGCCTTTTACCCAAATGATCTCTGTCTGTTCACGATCGTCCCAACTCCATACATAAATAAATGCTCTTGTTTTCTTCCTTTTTTTAAGTTGGTGTCTCACTCCATTGCACAGGCTGGAGGGCGGTGGCTCATTCCCATCCATGGCAGCCTCAGCCCTCCAGGCTCCAGCGAGCATTCCCCCCAGCCTTCTGAGGAGCCAGAACATCAGATGCACTTCACCACGCCCAGCTGATTTGGGATGGAGTGTAGAAACGAGGACTCGCTGAGTTGCCTGGCACGTCTTGGATCCATGGGCTCAGGCAGGCCACTAGCCTCGGCATCCCAAAGTGCTGGGATGACGAGACTAATCCCTTGAGCCTGGCCTCGATCCTCATCAAAAATGAACCAGAAGGCTGGGTGTGACAGCCCAGGCCTGGAATCCCAGCTCTCTGAGAGACCGAAGCAGGAGGATGGTTGGAGCCCAGGAGCACAAGCCCAGCCCAGGCCATGCAGGGAGACCCCTATTTTTGCATCCATTGAAACCGAGATTCTGGGGTCTTGGTGCCCATCATTCTGCCCACTCCAGAAGCTGAAGCGGGTGGATTGCTGGAGGCTGCAATTGTGAGGCTGGCAGTGAATGACAGTCATGTCCCTGGGCACCAGCCTGGGCCACAGAGCCAAACCCTGTCTCCAAAGACATCAGAATCTAACACAGAATCTCTAGTGCACATGGTGTGTTCACAGGGTGACTGGCTTTAGAGACAGAAAAAATGTGAACGGGGGAAGAAATTTCCCCGGGTGAAGGATGTGTCCCTGACTTTTCTTGGTGGAAGGTCCTTGTTGCCTAGTCGGATGGCTGGCCCGCCTGGGGCACATTTCTCACCTTGGATAGGAGATCTGGCAGGTACCCAGCCAAGGAGGGTCGGAAACTCCCACAACAAAGCAGGGGCAGTCATTTGGGGGCATTAGTACTGGAAGGTGCCAAGTTTGGGGATGCTAACATGTGGGGGGGGGCAGGGGTGAAAAACTGAGGGCAGAATGTTTGCAGGATAATGTATTTCCTTCCTTCCTTCCTTCTTTCTTTCTTTCTTTCTTTCTTTCTTTCTTTCTTTCTTTCTTTTTTTCTTTCCTTTCTATCCTCACTAGGTTGCCCAGACTGCTCTCAAACCTCAAACTCGGGCCATCCTGTTGGCCTGGGACTCCCAAACTGTTGCGATCATAGGTTTTCCATTTGGTCGACATCCTGGTCTTCCTTCCTGGTCTTGAAATCTGGGCCTGAGGCGATTCTCCCACTGATGTCTGCCCTCACCCCAGGTTTTCTGGGTTTTGCTTGGGGTTGAGGTCGGGGCTTGCTATGGTGTCCAGCCTGGTCTCAGTTCCCTGTCTCTGGCCATCTTCCCGTCTTGGCCTCCCTGAATGCTGAGAAGACAGGTTTGAGTAGCCCGGTCACCCCCTCCTGATGGTTTGAGAGTCTCACACTCCCTTTCCCTTAGGGGACCCCTGGGAGAAGCTAGAGAATGAATCCTGGGGAATGGGACAGGTGGAGAGTTGGGCGCTCTGGCAGAGACATGCACCTGCCCCAGGCGCTCCCACTTGGCAGTCTCTGTGGGTGATTCTGGCTGACCACTCCAGGGTCCCAGATAGTCTGAAGGGAGTGGACCTCTCAGTGGGGCCCTGTGAGTTGTGTGAAGGCCAGGCACAGGGGCTCACGCCTGTCACCCTGGCACTATGGAAGGCCAAGGTGAGGGGATGACCTGAGCCTCTGGGTTCGAGACCAGCCTAGGCACATTGGTGAGACATTGTCTCTACAAGAAACCAACCAAATGAGCTGAGCATGGTGCCACACGCCTGTCATTCTCTCCACTCGGGAGGCTGCGGCAGGAGGATTACCCAAGCCCATTGGAAGGAGGTCATGGTGGATGAAAAGAGGTTACTGTGCTCTGACATGTGCTACATATGTGTCTTTGACTCAGAATAATAGTTCCAACCACCACCACCACAACCACAGGCCAGGCTCAGGGGCTCAGTCTGTCATCCTGGCTGTTTGGAGGCAGATGCAAGTGGATGACCTGAGCCTGTGGGTTCGAGACCAGCCTGGGACACTGGGAAAGAACTCGTCTTGACCACCAGAAATAAATCCAAAGATTAGACAGGCGGGGTGGTGCAGGCCTGTCACTCCAGCCACTACTGGGACCGAGGCGGGAGGATCACCAGAGCCCAGCAGATGGAGCCCACGGTGGCTGTGAGCATGCCCCTGCACTCAGCCTAGGTGACAGAGGGGTATTCCAACTGTGGTATAATAATAATCACCACCACTGCCACCACCACCACCCCTGCCACCCAGCACAAGGAGTCACCTTCAATGATGGGAGAGGAAAAGGCACTTTCTCACCAATTGTTCATGGGAGGTTTCAAAGCTGACCCCCAGGCAGGTCCATCCAGTGCCTTTGGCCATGAATCCCACAATTCCTGCCACTATCCTCCACACTCGTGCCCCACAGCAAAGACATGTGTGAAATCAAGGGACAGACAGCCACGAGTTAGAGTGGACATCAGGCACAGAGCAATGAAGGCTGTACGGCATTGCCGTGGCCAGCCCAGGTTCCAGTCTCCTGGTTTGCCACCTTTGGGCCAGGGGAGGACCCCTGCCTCTCCCCATCACTCCATCGTCTCACGCCCGCATGGCCTTTTCCTTGGGGAGCCACAGTCACCCGTTGTGATGCATGTGGGAGGCATTTTTTTAATGCCAGAATCACTGTCACCCAAGCTGGGGCATGGTGGCACGATCATGGGTCCTGTGGCCTTGACCTGTGGGACTCAGGCAGTCTTCCCACCTAGGCTCCCAAAAGCCAGGGTTCCCGGGGCCACCACGCCTGACTCAATTTTGGGACCTCTTGCCAAGATGAGGTCTGGCCATGTCACCTGGGTTTTTCTCCTACCCCTGGACCCAGGCCGCCTCCAGCCTCAGCATCCCAGGGCACTGGGCTGAAGGCTGTGAGCCATGGTGCCCGGCCTGGACTCGTATGTTCTGTCAGCAGGAGTGACAGAATGGAACACACCAGAAATGAGGCCTCCGCAACCCATGTAGCCAGGACGCGGAGGCCACCACACGCAACTCCAGTGTTTGCATTTGGGGGGAGTGATGAAGTCTCGCTATGTGGACCAGGCTGGTCTCACATTCTTGGTTTCCAGAGTTCTGCCACCTCAGCCTCCCAAAGCTACAGTCCGATTGTCTGCCGATCTACTGTCTTTCAGGAACTCTAGGCTCAAGCTGCAACTTTCTTTGCAAATGATCTCGTTCAATCCCAAATCCATAATTAAATGGATGCTCTTCTTCTTTTTTTCTTTCTTTCCTTTTTGTCTTTGAGTTATCACCCAGCCTGGAGAGTGGTGGCTTGTTCCTGGTCACCACAGCCTCGGCCTACCTTGCTCTGGTGAGCTTTTTCCTTTCCTTCCAAGGAGCTGGAATGACAAGGGCACACCACCACACCCACATCATTTGGAATGGAGGTTTGAGACGAGTTCTTGCCAAGGTGCCCGTGTGGGTCTCAGACCTCTGGCTTGGGTCTACGGGTGGCCTCAGTCTCTAAAAGCATTGAGATGATGAGGCTAAGCCGCTAAGCCTGAACTCGATCTTTCATCGACAACAAACCAGAATGCCTGGCACAGCATCCCACAGCTGGAATCCCAGTGCTCTGGGAGGCCAAAGTGAGAAGATGGCTGGATTCAGGAGCTAAAGTGCAACATGGGCCATGCAGGAGACCCGTCTCCACAACCATCCAAAAAGGGGGCATGGTTAGTAGTTTCCATCATCACAGCCACTCTGGAGGCAGAGATGGGAAGATTCCCGGAGCCCAAAATTTCATGGCTGGAGGTCAATGAAGGTCGTGTCCCTGGCCCAAGCCTGGGCAACAGAGCCAGACGCTGTCTTTAAAAACATCAGAATCATACACAGATTCTCAACTGTGTATGGTGTGTTTACAAGACGACTGGCTTTAAAGTCAGGAAAAATGGGACTGGAGAGGAAAAATGTCCCCAGGTGAGGGATGTGTCCTGGGCCTTTCTTGGAAGAAGGTCCTTTTTGCCGAGTCGGAGGGCAGGCCTGCCTGGGGTACATTTCTCACCTCGGAGAGGAGATTCAGCAGGAACCAGGCCAGGGAGCCTAGGGAACTCCCTAACTAAAATGGCGGCAGCCCTTGGGCGGGGTTGGGCTGGAAGATGCCAAGCTTGTTGGACCCTCACATGTGGGGGTCGGGTGGGAAAAACTGAGGGCAGAACGTTTGCAGAAGAATGGGATTCTTTCTTTCTTCCTTCCTTCCTTCCTTCCTTCCTTCCTTCCTTCCTTCCTTCCTTCCTTCCTTCCTTCCTTCCTTCCTTCCTTTTTTTTGTTCCTTCGTTTCTTTCCTCACTAGGTCTCCCAGGCTGCTCTCAAACAGCCCAACATAGGCCATCCTCTCTGCCTGTGCCTCCCATACTGCTGCAGTCACAGGCTTGACATTGGGTCGACATCCTGGGCTTCCAGCCTGGTCTTGAATCTGGACTGGAGGGGATCCTCCCACTGAGGCCTGCCCTCACCCAAGGTTTTCTGGGTTTTTCCTGGGGTCGAGGTGGGTGCTTGCCATGGTGTCCATCCTGATCTCAAGCTCTTGGGATCTGGCCATCTTCCTGTCTCGGCCTCCCCGAGTGCCAAGAAGACAGGTATGAGTTACTCAGGTGTCCCCACCCCCAAAGGTTTGAGAGTGAGATCCTCCCTTTCCCAGAGGTGTCCCCTGGGAGGAGCGAGGGGGTCCACCATGGGGAATGAGGTGGGAGGAGGGGTTGGTGCCCTAGGGAAGACATGCCCCAGCACCAGGTGCTCCCCCCAGGGAGGACTTGGCAAGCCACTCCGGCCATCCTCTCTGGAGTCCTGGGTCATTGGACAGAGCAGGCTTCACTGTGGCACCCTAAGAGGTGTGTGGAGGCCAGCCTTGGGGGCTCACGCTTGTGATCCCTATACTCTGAAAGGTCGGGGCAAGAGGATGACCTGAGCACCCTGGTTCGAGACCAGCCCACACACCTTGGCGAGACCTCATCTCTAAAAAACGTCAAAAAATTTGCCAAGCGTCATGACACACGCTTGTCGTTCTGGCCACTCAGAAGCTGATGTGTGAGCATCATCTGAGCCAGGCAGGTGGAATCCATGGTGGCCATGTGCATGCCCCTCTTCTCCAACCTGGGTGACACAACAGGATTCTGACAACAAATAATAATACTCACCATCACCACCACCACCACCCCTGCAATCCAGCGCAATGATTCACCCTCAGGGATGGGGGACAAAAAGCCATTTTTTGGCCTGTTGTTCACGGGAGTTTTCAAAGGTGGCCACAGGGCTTGTCTTTCTCATGCCTTTGGCCACACGTCTCAGAAAGCCTGCCTACACGCTCCACACTCATGCCCCACTGCAAAGACACCTGTGAGCTTGTGGAACAGACTGACCAGACATAGGACAGTGGTGGGGCACAGAGTGATCAAGGAGGTCCAGAAACTCCATGTCCAGCCCATTTTCTGGCCACCAAGTCTGCCAACTTCGGGCAGGGGGAGGGTCCCTTCCTTTCCCAATAACTCCATCGTCCCCCACCCACGTGAACCTTTCCCTGGGTAGCTGTGGACGCCCATCATGACACACGTTGGAGGCATGATTTTTGTCACTAGAGTCTGCTGGGCTGGGGTGCGGCAGCCTGATCATGACTTCCAGGACCTCAACCTGTGGGGCCCAGGGGGTCCTCTCACCTCAGCCCCTGAGCAGCCTGGACTCCACAGCCCCCATGCCTGACACAATTTTGTGACCCTCTTGCTGAGACGAGGTCTGGCCACATCATCCAGGATTGTCTCCGACCCTGGGACTCAGACAGATGCCCGCCTTGGCCTCCCAGGTCCCGGGTCTCATGTCTGTGAGCCACGGTGCATGGCATGGGCTCACACACTGTGTTGACAAGGGCAATGCAAATGCACACACCAGTACAGAGGCCACCACATTCTGTGTGGCTGGGAACATGGGCACCACCAAGCGTGACTCAAGGGTTTGCATTCTAGGTAGCGACGAGGTCTCGCAATGTGTCCCAGGTTGGTCTCAAATTCTCGAGGTCCAGCATTCCCCTGCCTAGGCTCCCAAAGTCAAAACCCGATGTCTTCCAATCCACTCTCTTTTGGGAACTCTATGCCCAAGGATGAGGCATATTTCCCCAATGATCTGTTCACGATGATCTCAACTCCATAGACAAATGGATGCTCTTCTTTCTTTTTATTTTGAGTCAGAGTCTCACTCTAACGCCCAGACTGGAGGGCGGTGACTCACGTCCAGCCACCCCAGCCTCAGCCCACCAGGCTCCTGTGAGCCATCACCCCTGGCCTTCTGAGGAGATGAAATTACAGGTGCACACCACACGCCCGGCTCATTTGGGATGGAGGGTAGAGACGAGGTCTCGCCTAGTTGCCCGGGCAATTCTCGGAGCCACGGGCTTGGACTGACCACTGGACTCGGCCTCCCTATATGCTGGGATAATGAGGCTGAGCCCCAGTGCCCGGACTCAAACCTTCATTGAAAATGAACCAGAAGTTCTGGCATGGTGGCCCACAGCTGGAATCCCAGCACACTGGGAGTCTGAGGCTAGAGGATGGCTGGAGCCCAGGAGCTCAAGGCCATTCTGGGACATTCACGGAGATCCCATCTCCGCACCCATCCAACCAGGGGGACTGGGACCATGGTGCCCATCGTCCCGGCCACTCCAGAGGCTGAAGCTGGAGGATCACCAGAGCTCACGATTTCAAGGCTGGTGGTGAACGACGGTTGTGTCCCCGGCACCCAGCCTGGGCCATAGAGCCAGTTTCTCTCTCTGAAAATATCAGAATCATACACAGATTCTCAACTGTGTGTGGTGTGTTCAAAGAGTGACTAGATTTTGAGCCAGGAAAAACGGGACTTTGGGAAATAAATGTCTCCAGGTGAGAGATGTGTCCTTACCCTTTTTTCACAGAAGGTCCTCTTTGCTGATTCGGAGGTTTGGTCTTCCTGGAGCACATTTCTCACTTTGGAGAGGAGAGCTGCCAGGACCCCAGAAAGAGAGCCTTGGGAACTCCTGCACCAAAGCAAGGTCAGCCATTGGGGGGGGTTGGTTCTGGAAGTTGCCGAGCTTGGGGGATCCTCACATATGGGGGGAAAGCACTGAGTGCAGAAGGTTTGCAGGAGAATGGATTTCTTTCTTTCTTTCTCTTTCTTTCTTTCTTTCTTTCTTTCTTTCTTTCTTTCTTTCTTTCTTTCTTTCTTTCTTTCTTTCTTCTTTCTTTCTTTCTTTCTTTCTTTCTTTCTTTCTTTCTTTCTTTCTTTCTTTCTTTCTTTCTTTCTTTCTTTCTTTTTTTATTGTCTTTCTTCACTAGGTTGCCCAGGCTGTTCTTAAACCGCCCAACTTGCACAAGCCTCTCGGCCAGGGCAACACAAACTGCTGCCATCACAGGCTTTCCATTTGGTCGACATCCTGATCTTCTTGTCTTGTCTTGAACTCTGGGCCAGAGGTGAAACTCCTACCAAGGCCTGTCCTCATGCAAGTTTTCTTGGGTTTTGCTTGGGGTTGAGGTGGGGGCTTGCTATGGTGTCCAGCCTGGTCTCAAGTTACTGGGCTATGGCAATCTCCTGTCTCAGCCTCCCTGAGTGCCAAGCAGACAGGCGTGAGTTGCCCAGCTGCCCCCCCCTGAAGTTTTGAGAGTCAAGTCCTCAGTTTCCCTGAGGCAATCCTGGGAGGAGCGTGCAGGTCCATTCTATGGAATGAATCGGGAGGAGAGGTGGATGCCCCGGTGGAGACATGTCCCTGTGCCACACAATGAGTCAGGGCCTGCTCAGTGGGAGACTCTGGCTGCCCTCTCTGTGGTCCTGAGTCATCAGAAGGAATAGGGTCTTGTGGTGGGGCCATGAGAGGGGAGTGAAGGTCAGGCATGGGGGCTCACGCCTGGTACCCTGGTGCTTTGGGAGGCAGAGGAAAGAGGATGGCCTGAGCCCCAGGATCAAGCCCAGCCTGGGCTTCTTGGTGAGACCTCGTCGATACAAGAAACCAGCAAAATGACCCGAGAATGGTGGTGTATGCCTGTCATTCTGTCCACTCGGGAAGCCACTGTGGGAGGATCACTGGAGCCCAGCCGGTTGAGTCTGCAGTGGCAGAGGGTTGGCCCCTGTGCTTTGGCCTGGGTGACAGTGCAGGACTCTGACTCAGAATAATGCCACCCACCACCACCACAAAAACATGCCTGGCTCAGGGGCTCAGCCTGTTGTCCTGGCCTTTTGGAATCTGAGGAGAGTGGATGACCTGAGCCTGTAGGTTCAGGGCACTGGGCAAGACCTCGTCTTGGTCATCAAAAATAAATCCAATGATTAACCAGGCATGATGACACAGGCCTGTGGTTACAGCCACTTGGGGATCTGAGTTGGGAGATCCCCTGAACCTGGGAGGTGGAGTCTCCAGCAGCAGTGAGCGTGCCCTTGTGCTCAGGCCTGGGTGACAGAGTGGGATTCCAACTCCAAATAAAAATAATTACCACCACCGCTACCACCACTACTCCTGCCACCCAGCACAAGGAGTCACCCTCAGGAATGGGAGAGAAAAAGGCATTTTCTGGCCTGACATTCACGGGAGGTTTCAAGTTGGTCACCAGGCACGTCCATTCCTCCCAGGGGGATTTCCTCCCAGAAGGCCTGCCTCCACCCTCCACACTCGTGTCCCACAACAAAGACACATGTGAGCTATGGAACAGAATACTCTGAGTTAGGGCAGCCATTCGGCATAGAGTGATCAAGGAGGTCTGACAACACTGCGGCCAGCCCAGCTTCTGGTCGCCTGGTGTACCCCCTTCAGAGGGTGGCAAGGCCCTTTTCTCTCCCGATCACTCCATTGTCCCACGTCCATGTGAACCTTCCCCTGGGAAGCCATGGATGCCTGTCGTGATGCACCTTGGAGGCCTCTTTTTTGTCACTGCAGTGTCCGTTAGACATGCTGGGGCATGGCGGCATGATCTTCGCTCCCTGGGCTTTGACCTGGGGGGATCAGGTGGTCCTCCCACCTAGGTCCCCCAGCAGCCACGACTCTGGGGGCCAACACGCCTGACTCTATTTTGGTGCCCTCTCGCCCTAGATGAGGTCTGGTCACGTCACCTGGGTTGTTCTCTGACCCCTAGTCTCAGGCAACCTCCTGCCGTGGCCTCACAGAGTCCGGGGCTGATGGGCGTGAGCCATGGTGCTCAACCTGGATTCGTACATGCTGTCAGCAGGGGTGATGCAAAGGCATGCCCCAGGATGGAGGCCAGTGCATTGTATGTAGACAGGAGCACAAGCACCACCACGCACGACTCAAGGGTTGCATTTTGGGGAGTGGCAAAGCTCACTACATGACCCAGGCTGGACTTGAACTCCTGGGCCCCAGAGTTCCCCCACCTTGGCCTCCCAAAGCCACAGCTCGATTGTCTGCCTTTCCAACATCTTTTGGGAACTCTACGCCCAGGCTGGCCTTCTTCCCCAATGATCTCTGTCTGTTCACAATGATCCCAAATCCATACACAAATGGATGCTCTTCTTTTCTTTCCTTTTTTTTAGTTGAAGTCTCACTCCAGTGCCCAGGCAGGAGGGTGGTGGCTTGCTCCCAGTCACCACAGCCTCAGCCTGCCAGTCTCCAGTGAGCCGTTCACCCCCAGCCTTCCTAGGAGATGGAACAACAGGTGTGCGCCTTCATGTCCAACTCAATTGGGATGGAGGATAGAGATGAAGTCTCCCTGAGTTGCCCTGGCACATCTTTGACCTGTGGGTCCAGACTGGCCTCTGGCCTCAGCCTCCCAATGCACTGGGATGATGGGGTTGAGACCCCGAGCCTGGGCATCCTACTTCATCAAAAAAGAAACAGAAGCCGGGAGTGGCAGACCACACCTGGAATCCCAGCACTATGGAAGGCAAAGGCATGAGGATGGCTGGATCCCAGTAGCTCAAAGAGGCCAGGCCGGGCCACACAGGGAGACTCCATATCCCCAAACATACAAACAGGGGTTCTGGGGTTGTGGTGCCCATTGTCTTGGCCTCTCCATAGACTGAGGCAGGAGGATCACTGGAGCCCAGAATGTCGAGGCTGGTGGCAAACGACAGTCATGTCTCCAGGCTCCAGCCTGCATCACAGAGCCAGACCCTCTCTCCAAAAACATCAGAATTGTACACAGATTCTCAACTGCGTGTGGTGAGTTCAAAGGGTGAATGGCTTTTGAGTCAGGAAAAATGGGATTGGGAAAAAATGTCCCTGGGTGAGGGATGTGTCCCTGGCCTTTCTTGGTGGAAGGTCTTAGTTGCTGAGTCAGAAGTTTGGCCTGCCTGGGATTCTTTTCTCACCTTGGAGAGGAGAGCCAGCATGAACACAGCCAGGCAGCCTCGGGAACTCCCACAACAAAGTGGGAACAGCCATTGGAGGGTTGGAGTTGGAAGGTACTGAGCTTGGGGGACTCTCACATGTGGGGAAGGACTGAATGGCAGAAGGTATGCAGGAGAATGGATTTCTTTCTTTCTTTCTTTCTTTCTTTCTTTCTTTCTTTCTTTCTTTCTTTCTTTCTTTCTTTCTTTCTTTCTTTCTTTTCTTTCCTCACTAGGTTGTCCAGGCTGCTCTCAAACCGTCCCACTCAGGTCATCTTCTCAAGTTGGCCCTCCCAAACTGCTGGGATCAATGCTTTCATTTTGTCGACATTCTGGTCTTCCTGCCTGGTCTTGAACTCTGGGCTAGAGGTGCTCCTCCTGCTGCGGCCTGTTCTCACACAAGGTTTTCAGGGTTTTGCTTGGGGTCGAGGTGGGGACTTGCTATGGTGTCCAACCTGGTTTCAAGCTCCCAGGCTCCAGCCATCTTCCCTTTTCATCTTCCCTGTTTGCCGAGAAGACATGCATGAGTCACCCATCCCTCCCTGCCTCCCAAAGGTTTGCCTTTCCCCGAGGCAGGCCCTGGTGGAAGTGAGTGTGTCCACCCTGGAGAATGAGATGGGTGGAGGAGTGTTTGTCCTGGTGGAGACACACCTCTGTGACAGGAAATCCCCCTGGGAAGGGCTCAGCGGGAACCTCCAGTCACCCTTTTAGTGGTCTTGGGTCATCGAAGGGAGAAGGCTTGTGGAGTGGCCCTGAGAGAAGTGTGAAGGTTGAGCATGGGGGCTCACACCTGTCATCCTGGCACTCTGGGAGGCTGAGGTGAGAGGATTGCCTGAGCCCCTGGGTTCGAGACCACCCCAGGTCATGGAAGACTTGATCACTCTATGAATGATGGCCCCAAGCTAGAGTGGCCATCGTTCACAGAGCAATCAAGGCAGTCCAGCAATGCCACTGTCAGTCCAGGTTCCAGTCGTCTTGTATGAAACCTTCGCGTGTGGAGAGGGTCCCTTCCTCTCCTGATCACTCCATCATCCCTCGCCCACACAAACCTTTACCTGGGGAACCATGGACACCCATTGTGATGCTTCTGGGAGGCGTGTTTTCTGTCGCCAAACTCTCTGTCATTCGGGCTGGGGTGCAGCGTCACAATCGTGGTTCCCAGGGCCTTGACCTACGGGGCTCAGGTTATCCTCCCCAGCCTTGGTTGCTAATGTATGGTCAGAGTTCCCAGGCATCAGTAAGTTCAGAAATCAGTTATCTAATCATTTGCCATTCTGTTAAGATAAGAGGGGCTATCAGTTGCCATAGCTTTTATACAGGAGTTTAAACAACCCAAAATATCAAGGGAACAATCTGATTTTTTAAGTAAACTAAAACGCATTGGAGGTGAACTAGAACAACCTGAAAAAGAAAAAATTTGTTTAGTAACAGTTTTGAGTTGTGATGAAAACAAGTGCAGCCTCCTAATGAAGAGGAATGATTAGTAAAAACAGTAATAATCTCAGCATCTCATGTAACAGGCTGGAACACTGGAGGGTTTGGGATATAACCCCAATAAGATATTTCCGAATAAATACAACCCTCGTGGCATGCTATTATTGCCAGGATAGCAACAAAAACAGTAGAGCGAGTGAGAGATGTGTTTGGTGAGCAAACCATATCCTAGGCATTTGGGGTGAATGCCTTGATTTGCCCACATGTGAATGGTCTGCCCTGTCTAGTTGAAACAGCTTGACGGTAATGTCTGGGTTGAGGAGTGGGAGATGACGAATGATGAGATGTCTTCGGTCTAGTTGGTGGAGGTGGAAGTGGTTGTTGAATGTTGAGAAGTTTCAGCTTTGGTACCAACACTTTCTCTTCATCATCTGCATCCAACTCAGACTGATGGCATTATTTATGTGTCATCAGTCTGTACCTCGATGGGGGTAGGGGCTGGACATGTCTAATTAAATGATCCTGTACCCAAATAGGTTAGAGTGATTCCTGGGGAAAGCACAAGTACATACTCTTCTGCATGTTAAAGGACATTGGTCCCTTTCCATTGACTTGTAAGATCTTTCCATTATACCATTAGTTTAACAGTATTCTCATGACTCCAATGCCTTATCATAGCTGAATGTCCTTGAGAGTCCAAATTGAAATGATTAATTACAAACATAGCATTATTTATGATATGATGGGAAGAACTATATCTGAATTCCTATTTCTGCAATTTAATTATATGATTATTTAACGTTTGATGGGCTCTCTCAACTATAGCTTAATCTTGAGGATTATATGGAATTCTTGTAGAATGAGAGATGCCAAACTGGGTACAAAACGATTGAAAAGCTTTTGAAGCATAAGAGGAGCATTATCAGTTTTTAACTGTTTAGAAATACCCAGCTGTGTAAAACAAAAGAATAATTGTTGGACTACTTCTTTATAAGCTTCCCCACTTCTGGGAGAGGCTAAAATTACATGGGAAAATGTATCCATTGTCACATGCAGAAATGCAATTTTCCAAAACTTTGGAAATAAGTAACATTCACTTGCCACAAGCATTAGGTTTTAATCTGCAGGGGTTAACTCCTGAGAGGCGGAGCTTATTAGAAGTAGGACAAGATGTACAATTTTTTATGATTTGTCCAGACGTTTCTCTTGAAATGTGAAGCTGGTACCTTAAAACTGCCACGTTTTGGCGATGAATTTTATGGGTTTGCTGAGCTTGATTGCCTCAAGAATCTACAAGGAGAGGGCACATGACTGATTTTGTCAAGGCTGCTTCTAATTGATTACATTGCTGTAGAGGTCCAGGGAGTCCTGAATGAAATGTAATATTACCTATGTAAAATGGTTGGTTTCTAACAACTATTAGTTGCCGTAATTGGATAAGCAAATCAAGAACAGTTGTCTTATTTACAGGAATAGTGGCTGTTTCAATATGAGGAAAGAATCCTTTTATATAACAGGAATAATTATAGAAAGACATTTTTCTCATCTTAAATCAAGATGGTCACAAATCACAATGTCACAAATCACAATCCCTCCCCCACTGGTGCCACTTGCCAGAGGTATTTTGGGTCCAAGGGGCAAATTTAAATTATCTGGATATTTTGCTTCGTGATACCTAGCTACTTCTTCTTTTAAGTTTTCCATTTCCTCAGGTGGTAGATGACCATCATCAACAGGGGTAGCGGGTGATATAGCCTGGGAAGGAACAGGGGTTAGTAAGGGAGTTCTTTCACCTTGTTCCTCTTTTACTTTAATGGGCATTTTATCAAACTTTTTTGTGGATCTAAGACATCTCTAATTATATTCCATAATGCAAAAGTAGCTACAAGCATTCTTTCCAGATGGTGAAGAGTGTAATACACTGTCAATTTTTCCCCAACCTTTGTCCATGTTTCTAAATTAACAGTGACTTCTTTAAGGAACCTGGAACACTATTCTTTCACTAAATGTAGAAAATGAAATAATCATGTAGAGGAATCCTTAATTCCTCTTTTAGAAAGCATATGTATCAAAATACTGATGAAAAATTTTATTTCTTTAGATTCACTCTGTCCCATGGTCATATAACAGCTCGAAAATTGCTTACAATTTCTAGCTCTGCCTGTCTCTTCAGAGGGGCCTGCAGAATCCTAGGTAAGGTTCTATCCATTCCAATTAAAGTAAGGCCTACCTTTCAGGTCCCTGTTTGGGCACCACATGCCCGAGTCCAGTTCCTGCAAGTCAGGGTTTCCTGAGGGAGAAACGCTGTCAGCGCAGGTGAAAACTTGGACACTGACTCTGTTGTTACGTAATACAGATGCCGATTTATTTTTCTTTTTAAGTTCTTTTTATACTTTTAGTTTCATACAGTTAGTCCTTCAAGCCTAGATGTATTTGTTTTGTTTTGATCATTGTTCTAACTGCGATGAAATACAGTCCGTCTTCCTTCAAATTTGTTACTATTAATCCACTAATAGAATGTTTAAAGCATGTAATTTTTCACAATGTGTTTTCTGTAATTATTAATCCTTACCATCTAAATTTTAACAACTTAATGTCTAACTTATTATTTCCTAATATTTTATTTTTACAAAATATCATTAGAAAACCTTTTCTACTATTTCAACCTGTCTATATTAATCATCTACTCTAAAAAGCAAAAAGTTTGTGTACACTGCAAATTATAGGACCATCCATCTGTTTTCTGGCATAAATGGCCACATCTAAAAATAAAGCACTCATCATCCCAAAAACATTTTTCATTACGCAAAAAAATGCCTATATAGACTTAACAATTAGCAAAATGAAACAACATTCCCAAAGCTCCTAATTAACAACGAACATAAAAAACTAAAACTAATAAGCCTATTACGATGCCAAACATGATGTTTATAATTTGCGTCTATAGTCTGCTGACAGGGATAATGAGAGCCATGATGCACATTCAACCCAAGGTTCCCAGGTTTAGGAGAGTGCAAACTGCAGTTTTTAATCATTGTTGCTGGTTCAAGCACCAAAAGGGTGGGGACAGAGAAACTCAATTGGAGGATCATTTCTCAGCAGAAAAATTTCCATTTCACTAATTGCTTGTTTCTACTAATAGATTCATTTAATGGACTACTATTTTTGCATCCCCCAACTCTCCATATACCGAGAGTGAACATAGCAATATGAGTAGAAGAAGCAGGCCAGATAGCTGCCCATAGTTACCCTACAACCTGAGGTCTTCGGCCTTCCGGACCCTGTCAACGTGAAAGTCTCTGAGGTTGGCTTCTGACACAAGGTATCGAAAGGGAATGGGCCTCACTGTGGTGACCCGAGGTGGGTTTGGAGCCTGGATGCATGGTCTCATGCCTGTCATCCCAGTGCTCTGGATGGCCGAGGAGAGAGAATGGCCTGAGCCCCCAGGTTCAAGACACACCAGGACACCTTAGTTAGACTTTTTCTCTACAAGAAGTCAAAAAAATGAGCCAAGCATGGTGGCGCACCTCTGTCGTTCTGGCCACTCAGAGGGCCAAGGCAGGAGGATCACTGGAGCCCAGTTGGAGGATGTCACAGTGACTGAGAGTGGCCCCTGAGCTCCGGCCTGAGTGACAGAGCAGTACTCCCACTCATAATAATAATAGCAACCTCCAACACCAACACAAGCACAGGCCAGGCTCAGGGGCTCAGCCTGGCATCCCGGCCCTTCTGAGGCCCAGGCAAATAGATAGCTTGAGTCTTCTGGGTCAACACCAGAGTAGGACATGAGAGGAGAACTTGGTCATCAAAAACAAATCCAAATATTAGGCAGGCTTTGTGACTCAACCATGTAGTTCCAGCCACTTGGGTGTCTGATGTGGGAGGATCACCAGAGCCCATCAGGAGGAGTCTGCGGAGGTCATTAGCATGCCCTTGCACTCTGGCCTGGGTGTCAGAGCGGGATTCTGACTCCAAATAATCACCACCACCAGGTCGAAGACCACTACATCTTGTGTAGCTGGGACCATGGGCGCCACCCTGCGTGACTTGAGTGTTTGCTTTCTGGGGAGCATTAGATCTTGCTACATGACCCAGGCTGGTCTTGAATTCCCGGGCTCCAGTGGTTCCCCGCCTCTGACAGCCTGATTCTCTGCCGATATACCATCTTTTGGGAACTCTAGGCCCAAGGCTGAGTGTTGGGAGCCAGCTATGGAGGCCCACTGAGTGTTAGGGATCAGGAAGGGCTGTTGACCCCGAGACCACTAGGATGCGTTCAGGAGCTATTTAACCCCATTTCCTCCCCCTTTCTACTCAGCACTAACCAGATTAAGCTCCTGTGAGATCAAAACATAAAAACTCTGAGACCAGGATAAACACAAGCTAACTTTAGAAGCTCATTGCTCCCATTCTTCCGTAAACTGCAGTTTTGGCTTTCACACAACTTATAATTCAAACTCGTGTCACATCTAAGAGCCTTAGTATTGGTCACAGGCTTCTGGGTCATAATCTTAGGATTTATTGAAGGTGTAAATTGTAGAATATAGTTTTAGAAGACAGCCATTTTGTTGAAAGAATGAGGCTGGGTTACTTGCAGGTAGCCCACTGTGAACTTTGGACTGGGCCACATTTCAAACATTCTGGGATGGGCCACTTTCGTTTGTAAAGTAAATACTTAAGCTTATATAGATTTGTTTCACTTGGCATAAATCAATCAACTTAGGATGAGAAAGGTTTATAGAATATGTCAGTCACGGATTAGGTTATTCTTTGTTATGTGATTTTAAGATTATCATATGAAAAGGGTTTAAAGGCAATCATTGATTAAGTTTTCATGGATTAAGGCTTCTGGTGGGTGGGGGACACCCCTCCCACATCTGACTTTGTGTATAAAAGACCCGTTGTAATTCCCAATAACACACATCGCTTCTGCACTAGACCAGAGTCCAGTTTCTTTCTCTCTCTCTCTCTCTCTTTCTTTCTTTCTTCTTCCCCCCAATCGCTGACGCTGTCTCCACCTTTGGAGTACCCTGAACCTGGCTGAAGGTGGTCTCCGGCAGCTGAGGCCTCCTTCCTTAATGATCTCTCTGTTGATGATGACCCCAACTCCATACACAAATGGATGCTCTTCGTTTCTTTCATTTTATTTTATTTTTTTCAGTTTGAGGGTCACTCCTTTGCCCAGGTTGGAGGGTGGTGGCTCGCTCTTGGCCAGCACAACATTGGCCCACTGGGCTCTGGTGAGCCATACTCCACAGGCTTTCCAAGAAGCCAAAATGACAGGCATGCACCAACACACCCAGCTCATTTGTAATGGAGGGTAGAGAAGAGTTCTCACCTAGTTACCTGGGTGTGTCTTGGACCCATGGGCTCTGGCTGGCCACTGGCCTTGGTCTTCCAAAGTGCTGGAATGATGAAGTTGAGCCCCTGAGCCTAGCCTCGATCCTTCATTGAAAATGAACCAGAAGACCAGACGTGGCAGCCCACGCCTGGAATCTCAGTGCTCTGGGAGACTGAATCAGGAAGATGGCTGTAGCCCAGGAGCTCAAGGCCAGCCTGGGCCATGAAGGGATAACCCATTTCCACACCCATCCAAACAGGAGGTATGGGGTCATGGTGCCCATTGTCCCGTACACTCCAGAGGCTGAGGCAGGAGGATCGCCAGAGCCTGATTTTGAGGCTTGCAGTGAAAGATGGTCGTGTCCCCAGGCCCCTGCCTGGGCCACAGAGCCAGACCCTGTCTCCAAAATCATCAGAATCATACACAGATTCTCAACTGCCTGTGGTGTGTTCATAGGGTGACTGACTTTAGACACAGAAATAATGGGACTTGGGGGGAAGAAATATTGCTGGGTGAGGGATGTGTCCCTGTCCTTTCTTGGCAGAAGGTCATCATTGCTGAGTTAGAGGGCTGACCTACCTGGGGCACATTTCTCACCTCAGAGAGGAGAGCTTGCAGGAACCCAGCCAGGGAGCCTCTGGAAATCTCACCTCAGAGAGGACAGCTTGCAGGAACCCGGCCAAGGAGCCTCTGGAACTCTCACACCAAAGTGGGGTCACCATTGGTCTGGGTTGGGCTGGAAGGTGCTGAGCTTGCAGGACCCACATATATGTGGGAGACAGTGGGGGAAAGAACTGAGGGCAGAAGGTTTGAAGGTGAATGGATTTCTTTGTTGACTCAGAATTTCTGTCTTTCTTTCTTTTCCTCTCTGTTTCCTCACCAGGTAGCCATGGGTGCTCTCAAATAGCCCAACTCATCTCTTCCTCTTGGCCTCAGTCTCCCAAACTGCTGCAATCACAGGCTTTCCGTTTGATTGACTTCTTGGTTCTCCTGCCTGGTCTTGAACTCTGGCCTAAGGCGATCCTCCTACCGAGGCCTGCCCTCATGCAAGGTACTCTGGGTTTGGCCTGGGGTCGAGGTGGAGGCTTGCTATGGTGTAGAGCCTGGTCTCAGCTACTGGGCTCCAGCCGTTGTCCCGTCTCGGCCTCTCTGAGTGCTGAGGAGATATCCCGGTCGGTCCCGTCACACCCAATGGTTTGAGAATCACACCCTCCCTTTCCTCAAGGCAGCACCTGGCAGGAGACAGTGAGTCCACTCTGTGGAATGGGGTGGCGAAGGAGTAGTCGCCCAGCAGAGACACGACCCTGTGCCAGGTGCTCACTCAGGCAGGCTCGTGGGCAAGTCAGACTGCCCTCTCTGGGTTCCTGGTCGTCTGAAAGGAGTGGGTCTTGTGATGGGGCCCAGAATGGGATGTGAATGCCGGGTGCAGGTAATCAGGCCTGTCACGTTGGCCCTTTTGAAAGCTGAGGTGAGAGGACGGACTGAGCCCCCAGGTTCGAGACTAGCCCTGGCACCTTGGCAAGACCACAACTCTACAAGAAACCAACAAAATGAGCCGAGCATGGTGGCGCATGCCTATCGTTCTGGCCACTCAGATTGCCACGGGGGCAGGATCACCAGAACCCATCAGTGGAGTCTGCAGTGGCCGAGAGCAGGCACCTGCTCTCCAGCCTGGGTGACAGAGTGGGACTCTAAATCAGAATAATAATACAAACCACCACCACCTCAACCACAGGCCAGGCTCCAGGGCTCAGTCTGGCATCTTGGCCCTTCTGAGACTGAGGAAAGTGAATGGCCTGAGGTTGCTGTTTTGAGATCAGGCCAGGATACTGGGCGAGACTTTGTCTCAGCCATCAAAATTAAATCCAAATATTAGCCAGGTGTGGTGGTGAAAGCCTGTGGATCCAGACACTGGGGGCTGAAGTGGGAGGATCACTGGAGCGTGGCAGGTGGAGTTTGCAGTGGCCGTTATCATGCCCCTGTGCTCTGGCCTGGTCAACAGATTGGGATTCCGACTCCAAAGAATAATAATCAACACCACCAACACCAACACCACCCCTGCCACACAGCACGAGGAGTCACCCTCAGAGATGGGATAGGAAAAGGTACTTTCCCACCTATCGTTCATGGAAGGTTTCAAAGGTGGCCACTGGGCATGTCTGTCCAGTATCTTTGTGCACTCATCGAAGAAGGCCTGCTTCCACCCTCCACACTCGGGACCCGTGACAAAGTCACGTGTGAGCTTATGGAAGAGATGTCCCCAAGTTAGGGTGGCTGTCGGCCACAGAGCAATCAAGGCAATCCAACAACCCTGTAGCCAGCCCAGATTCCGGTAGACCAGTCTACCACCTTCGCGTGAGGGGAGGGCCCCTTCTTCTCCTGATCCCTCCATCACCCCCGCCCCTGCAGACATTTCATTGGGGAACTGCAGACAATTGTCATGATGCAAGTTGGAGGCATCTTTTTTTCACCAGAGTCTCCATCTGCTGGCCTGGTGTGTGGCACCATGATTGTGGCAACCCAGACCTTGACCTTCATGGCTCAGGCATTCCTCCTACCTCAGCCCCGAGCAGGTGGGTCTCTGTGGGCCATCACGCCTGACTCTATGTTGGGGACCTCTCACCAAGACGAAGTCTGGTCCCTTCTCACGGGCTGGTCTCCAATGCCTGGGCTTAGGCAGCCACCCGCCTTGGTCTCCCAGGTCGCACAGCTGATGGCTGTGAGACACAATGCCTGGCTTGGACTCACAGGTTCTGTTGGCAGGAGTGACAAAAAGGAACACGCTGGAGGTCACCACATTATATGTAACTGGGACTGCAGATGCCACCACACGTGACTCCAATGTTGGTGTTTCAGAGAGTGATGAGGTCTCACCACGTGGCCCAGACTGCTATCCAACTCTCGGGCTCCAGCGGTCCCCTACCTTGGCCTCCCAAACCACAGCACAATTGTCTGTCAATCACCATCATCAGGAACTCTAGGCCCAAGGTTGAGGCCTCCTTTCCCAAAGATATCTGTCTATTCACAATGATCATAACTCCATTCACAAATGGAAGCTCTTCTTTTCTTTCCTTTTTTAATTTGAGTCACAGTCTCACTCAGTCACCCAGGCTGGAGGGCTGTGGCTCTCTCCTGGCACTACAACCTTGGCCCATGGGGCTTTGGCGAGCCTTCTACCCTGGACTTCCGAGGAGCCGGAATGACAGGGGTGCACCACCTCACCCAGCTCTTTTGGAATGTAGGGTAGAGATGAGTTCTCACCATGTTGCCCAGGTGCATCTCGGACCCGTGGGCTTGGGCCGGCCACTGCCCCCCAATTCACTGTGATGACAAGGCTGAGCCCTCGAACCTGGGCTTGATCCTTTGTGAAAATGAACCAGAAGGCTGGAGGTGGCAGCCCATGCTTGAATACCCAGCACTCTGGAGGGCTGAGGCAGGAGGATGGCTGAAGCCTAGGAGTTCAAGGCCACCAAGAGCCATGCAGGGAGGTCCCGTATCTGCAACCATCCAAACAGGTGGTCGGGGGTCATTGTACCTGTCGTCCTGGCCACTCTGAAGGCTGATGCAGGAGAATCACCGGAGACAGCAATTTCAAAGCTGGTGGAGAATGAAGGTCGTGTCCCTGGGCCCCGGCAGTGTCCACAGAGCTAGACTCTGTCTCCTAAAAACATCAGTATCATACACAGATTCTCAACTGTGCCTGGTGTATTCAAATGGTAACAGCATTTAGAGCCAGAGAAAATGGGTCTGGGGGTGAATAAATGTCCCAGCATTTCTTTGTGGAAGGTCCTCATTGCTGAGTTGGGGGCTGGCCTGCCTGGGGCACATTTCTCACGTCAAAGAGGAGAGCTGGCAGGAACCCGATCAGGGAGCCTTGGGAACTCCCACACCAAAGTGGGGGCAGACATTGGGGGATTGGGGCTGAAAGGTGTCCAGCTTGGGGGACCTTCCTATGTGAGGGTCATGGGGGAAGGACTGAGGGCAGAAGGATTGCAGTAAATGGATTTCTTCCTTCCTTCCTTCCTTCCTTCCTTCCTTCCTTCCTTCCTTCCTTCCTTTCTTTCTTTCTTCCTTTCTTTCTTTCTTTTCTTTCTTTCATTCTTTCTTTTCTTTTCTCACTAGGTTGCCCAGACTGCTCTCAAACCTCCCAAATTGGGCTGTCCTTTCAACCCGGTCCTCAATAACTGATGCAATTACAAGCTTTTCATTTGGTCAACATCCTGGTCTTCCACCCTGGTCTTGAACTCTGGACCAGAGGAGATCCTACCGGGGAGGCTTGCCCTCACCCAAGGTTTCCTGGGTTTTGCTTCAGGTCGAGTTGGGGCCTTGCTATGGTTTCCAGCATGGCCTCGAGCTCCTGGGATCCAGCCATCTCCCCGTCTCGGCATCCCCAAGTGCCGAGTGACAAGGTGTGAGTTGCCTGGCTATCCCGCCCCCCAAAGTTTTGAGAGTCACCCACTCCCTTTCCCCAATTGGACCCTGGGAGGAGTGGGTGGGTTCACCCTGGGGAATGAGACTGGCAGAGCGGTGGGTGCCATGGCAAAGTCAGAGCCCTGTGCCAGGCGCTTCCCCCAGGGAGGGCTTGGCGGGTGACTCTGGCCACTCACTCCAGGGTCTGGGTCATCAGAAGGGAGCAGGCCTCACGGTGGTGTCCCAAGAGGGGTATGGAGGCTAGGTGCAGGGGCTCACATCTGTTATTCCCATGCTCTGGGAGGTCATGGCAAGAGGATGACTTGAGGTTTGATACCAGCCAGGGCACCTTTGCAAAACTTCGTCTCTACAAGAAACCAAAAAAATAAGCTGAGCATGGTGCTGCACACCTGCCATTCCAGCCACACGGGAGACAGCAGCAAGAGGATCACTAGAGCCAAGCCGGTGGAGGCCGTGGTGGCCATGAGTGGTCTCATGTTCTCCGGCCTGGGCAACAGAGGAGGACTCCAACTTAGAATATTAATACCAACCACCACCACCACAACCACAGGCCAAGCTAAGGGGTGCAGCCTGGCATCCTGGTCTTTCAGAGACCTAGGTGAGTGGATGGCCTGAACCTGTGGGTTCGACACCATCTCGGGACCCGAGACGAGGCTTCACCTTGGCCATCAAATATAAATCCAAATATTAGTCAGGTGTGGTGGCACAAGCCTGTGGTTCCAGCCACTTGGTGGACCCAGGAGGGAGGGTTGCCTGAGCTGGGTAGGTGGAGCTCACGGTGGACATGAGTGTGCCCCTGATCTCTGGACTGGGTGACAGAGGGGGATTCCGACTCCAATTAATATTCAGCACAACCATCACCACCACTGCCACACAGCGCAAGGAATCACCCTCAGGGATGGGATAGGAAAAGTCACTTTCCAGCCTGTCATTTGTGGGAGGTTTCAAAGGTGGCCACTGGGCAGGTCCTTCCCATGCCTTTGGCCATGCACCCCAGAAGGCTTGTCTCCACCCTCCACATGCATGCCCCATGGCAAAGACGGATGTGAGCTCATAGAGCAGATGGCCTCAAGTTAGGGTGGCCATCGGGCACAGAGTGATCAAGGCAGTCCAGCAACACCACAACCAGCCCAGGTTTTGGTTTTCCATTCTAGCAAATTCAGGCGGGGGTTGGGCCTCTTCCTCTCCTGATTTCCCAATCTTCCCTCCCGTACACAGATCTTTCTCTGGGGAGCCATGGACACCCCTCTTGACACACGTGGGAGGCATCGTTTTTGTCGTGGGAATCTGCGTCATGTGGTCTGAGGCATGGTGGCATGATCATGGCTCTCTGGACATCAATCTGCGGGGCTCAGGCAGTCTACTGCCTCAGCCCCTGAGCAGCTGGTTCTCTGGGGGCCACTACACCTGACTCGACATTGAGGACCTCTCACCGAGAGGTGGTCTGGCCACGTCTCGTGGGCTGGTCTCCAAATCCTGGGCTCAGGCAAACTCCTGCCTCTGCGTCCCAGGGTACAGGGCTGACAGCAGTGAGCCACGGTGACCATCCAGGACTCACACATTCTGTCAGTGGGGGCAATGCAAAGAAATGCCCCAGGACAAAGGCCAACACATCCCGTGTAACCAGGACAGTGGGCTCCACCACGCATAACTCCAGTGTTTGCATTCTGGGTAGTGACAAGGTCTACTACATGGCCCAGCATGGTCTCAAACAGTAGTCCCCTGCCTTGGCCTCCCAAACCCACAGCCCAATTGTCTGCTATCCACCATCTTTTGGGATCCCTGTACCCAAGACTGCGGCCCTCTTTCCAAATTATCTCTGTCTGTTCACGATGATCTCCAACTCTATGCACAAATGGATGCTCTACTTTTTTTTCTTTTTTTAATTTTAGTCAAAGTCTCACTCCGTCACCCAGGCTTTAGGGTGGTGGATCCCTCACGGACACCACAACTTCGGTCCACTGGGCCCTGGCGAGACTTTCCCCAGCCTTCCAAGGACCCAGAATGGCAGGTGTGTGCCACCACGCCAAGATCATTTGGAATAGAGGGTAGAGATGAGTGCTTGCAGAGTTACCCTTGCAGTTCTCGGCCTGCTTCCTTGGGCCAGCCACTGGCCTCAGTCTCCCAAAGTGCTGGGATGACATGGTTGAGCCCCTGAGCCTGGTCTTGATCCTTTGTCAAAAACAAACCAGAAGTCCTGGTGCCACATCCCATGCATGGAATCCCAGTGCCCTAGAAGGCCGAGGTGGGAGAATGACTGGACACCAGGAGCTCATATCCAGCCTGAGCCATGCAGGAAGACTGTGTCTCAGCATCCATCCAAACTAGGTGTCAGGGGCCGGCACCACCACCACCTCCACCACCACAGGCCAGGGTCAGGAGGTCAGCCTGGCATCCTGGCCTTTCAGAGGCCCAGGAGAGTGGACAGCCTAAACCTGCAGGTTTGACAATAGCTACAGACACATGGAGAGACATCATCTCGGCCATCAAAAATAAATCCAAAGATTAGCCGAACATGGTGGTGCAGGTCTGTGGTTCCAGCCACTCAGTGGGATGAGGCAGGAAGATTGCCTGAGCTGGGCAGATGGAGTCCGAGGTGGCCATGAGCATGTCCCTGCGCTCTGGCCTGGATGACAGTGGGGTTTTTGGGTCCAAATAATAATAATCAGCACCACCACCATTCAAAGTGGTGTCTACCATTGCGGGAGGGCTGGAGCTGGAAGCTGCCGAGCTTGTGAGACCCTCACATGTTGTGGAGGGAGTACTGAGGAAAGAATATTTGCAGGAGAATGGATTTCTTTGTTGACTTAGATTTTCTCTTTCTTTCTTCCTTTTCCCCTCTCTCTCTTTTGTGTCCTCACTAAGTAGCACTGGCAGCTCTCAAGCCGCCCAACTCAGACCTTCCTCTTGGCCCTGGCTGCCCCAACTGCTGCAATCACAGGTTTTCAACTTGGTCAACATCCTGTTCTTCCTGCCCAGTATTGAACTCTGGGCCTGAGGTGATCCTACTGCCAAGGCCTGGCCTTGATACTTCATCGAAAATGAACCAGAAGACCTGGTGTGGCAGCCCACGTTTGGAATCCCAGCACTTTGGGACACTGAGCTGGGAGGATGGCTGGAGCCCAGGAACCCAAGTCCATCCAGTGCCACACAGGGAGACTCGTTTCTGCAACTATCAAAATAGGTGGTCTGGGATCAGTGTGCCCGTCGTCCCGGCAACTTCAAAGGCTGAAGCAGGAGAATCATCAGAGCCCATTATTTCGAGGCAGAGGGTAAACGACAGTCATTTCCCTAGGCCCCAACCTGGGCCACAGAGCCAGACCCCATCTCCAAAAACATCAGAATTGTACAAAGATTCTCAACTGCGTCTGGTGTTTTCATAGGACGACTGACTGGGGGGGAAAAATGTTCCCAGTTGAGGGATGTTTCCCTGGCCTTTCTTGGCGGAAGGGTCTCCTTGCCGAGTTGGGAGGTTGGCCTGCCTGGGGCACATTTCACACCTCAGAGAGGAAAGCCGGCAGGAGCCCACCAGAGAGCCTTGGGAACTCCCACACCAAAGCAGGGGCAGCTATTGGGGGGTTTGGGGCAGAAAGGTGCTGAGTTTGTGGGACTTTCACATGTAGGGAGGGCAGGGTGGAAGGACTGATGGCAGAAGTTTTGTAAGAGAATGATTTTCTTTCTTTCTTTCTTTCTTTCTTTGTTTCTTTGTTTCTCTCTCTTTCTCTCTCTCTCTCTCTCTCTCTTTCTTTCTTTCCTTTCTTTCTTCCTTTCTCCCCTCCTTTCTTCTTTTCTTTCTTTCTTTTCTTTGCTCACTAGGTGTCCCTGGCTGCTCTCAAACCACCCAACTCGGGTCATCCTCTTGACCAGGGACTCCCAAATTACTGAGATCACAGGCTTTCCATTTGATCGACATCCAGGTCTCCTCCATGGTTTGAACTCTGGGCCGAAGGTGATCCTCCAGCTGAGGCCAGCCCTCACCCGAGGTTTTCTCGGTTTGGCTTGGAGTCGAGGTGGGGCTTGCTATGGTGTTCAGCCTGTATGGAGCACCCTGGTTCCTGCCATCTTCCCGTCTCAGCCTCCCTGAGTGCCGAGGAGATAGGCGTGAGTTGCCCGGCCATCCCCACCCCCCTGGTTTTGAGAGTCATGCCATCCCTTACCCAAGGTGGCCCCTGAGAGGAACGAGTGGATCCACCCTGAGGAACAAGGTGGGAGGAGGCATGGGTGCCCGGTGGAGACACGCCCATGTTTTAGGTGCTCCCTCTGGGAGGGCTCAGCAAGTGACTCCTACTGCCCTGTCTAGAATCCCAGGTCGTCAGAAGGAAGCGGATCTTGTGGTGGGAGGCCAGGGATGGGGGACATGCCTGTCATCCTGGCATTCTGGGAGGCAAAGGCAAGACAATGGCCTGAGCACCTGGGTTCAACACCAGCCTGGGCACCTTGGTCAGGCCTCATCTCTACAAGAAGTCAAAAAAATGAGTTGAGCTTGGCAGTGCAGGACTTTCCTTCTGGCATCTCAGAAGGCCACGGCATGAGGATTTCCAGAGCCCAGCCGGTGGCAGTTGCAGTGGCTGAAAACGAGCCCCTGCACTCTGGCCATTTTTTTCCCAGCTCTAAAGCCAGTCTGCCTTTGAATACACCACATTGAATTGAGAATTTGTATACAATTCTCATGTTTTTTGGAGAAAACCACCACAACAACCACCCCTGCCACCCAGCACGAGGATTCACCCTCAGGGATGGGAGAGTAAAAGGCACTTTGCGGCCTGTCAGTCCTGGGAGGCGACAAAGATGGCCACTGGGCAGGATCGTCTCATGCTTTCAGT
This sequence comes from Carlito syrichta, assembly GCF_000164805.1. NCBI lineage: Eukaryota > Metazoa > Chordata > Mammalia > Primates > Tarsiidae > Carlito > Carlito syrichta. Next base: position 168,333 of record NW_007259244.1, read on the forward strand.
CATGCACCCCAGAAGGCCTGCCTCCACCCTCTACACTCATGCCCCACGGCAAAGATGCATGTTAGTTCATGGAACAGATGACTCTGAATTAGGGCAACCATCGTGCACAGAATGATCAAGGCGGTTCAGCAATGCCACAGCCAGCCCAGGTTTCAGTCACCCGGTCTAGCCCATTCAGGTGGAGGAAGGGACCCTTCCTCTCCTGATCACCCAATCTTCCCCCGCCCATTTAGAACTTTCCCTGGGTAGCCAGGGACGCCCATCTTGATGCATGTGGGAGGTGACATTTTTATCACCAGAGTCTCTGTCAGGTGGTCTGGGGCACAGCAGAATGATCATGGCTCCCAGGACTGCGACCTGCTGGGTTCAAGCAGTCCTCTCATCTCATAACATGAGCAGTCCAGACTCTGGAAGCCACCACGCCTGACTGGATTTTGGGGACCTCTCACTGAGACATGGTCTGGCCACGTCTCCCGGGTTGATCTCCAAACTCTGGGCTCAGTCAGCTTCCCACCTCTACCACCCAGGTTGGGGGGCTGAAGGCTGTGAGCCTCAGTGGGTGGCCTGAACTTGCACATTCTGTCGCTGGGGGCAATGCAAAGAAACGCCCCGGGACAGAGGTCACCACATTACATGTAGCTGGGACCATGAGCATCAGTACGTGTAAGTCCAGTGTTTGCATTCCGGGGAGTGACAAGGTCTCACTCATGGCCCAGGCTGGTCTCGAATTCTTGGGATCCAGCAGTCCCTCACCTAGGCCTCCAAAGCCACAGGATGATTGATTGCCAATCCACTGTCTTTCGGGAACTCTAGGCTCAAGGCTAGGGTCTCCTTTCCAAATGATCTATGTCTGTTCACGATGATGCCAACTCCCTACACAAATGGATGCTCCTCTTTTTTTTTTTCATTTTTCCTTTTTTGAGTCAGAATCTCACTTCATCGCCCAAGCTTTAGAGTGTGTGGCTCTGTCCTGGCCACCACAGCCTCTGCCCACCGGTCTCCGGTGAGGCTTTCTCCAGCCTTCTGAGGAGTTGGAACAAAAAGTGCGTGTGACCACACTCAGCTCATCTGGGATGGAGGGAATAGAAGAGGTCTCCCAGCACTCTGGGTGGTTGAGGCAGGAGGATGGCTGGAGCCCAGTAGCCCAATGTCAGCCCGGGCCACGCAGGGAGACCCCATCTCTGCGCACATCCAAACTAGCGGTCTGGGGTCGAGGTGCCCATGGTCCCGGCAACTCCGGAGACTGAAGAGGGAGGATTACCAGAGCTCGTGATTTCAAAACTGACAGAGAACAATGGTCATGTCTCCGGCCCCCAGCCTGGGCCACAGAGCCAGACCTGTCTTCAAAAACATCAGAATCATACACAGATTGCCAATTGTGCATGGTGTGTTCAGAGGGAGTCTGGCTTAAGATCCAGGAAAAATGGGATTGGGGGAACGAAATTTCCCCATGTGATGAATGTGTCCCTGGCCTTTTGGGGCAGAAGGTCTTCATTGCCGAGTCATAAGGTTGGCCGGCCTGGGGTACATTTCTCACCTCAGAGAGGGAAGCCAGCATGAACTGGGCCTTGGGAGCCTCGGAAACTCCCACAACAAGGCAGGGGATGCCATTGGCCGCATGAGTGTTGGGGCTGGAAGGTGCCAAGCTTGGGGGACCCTCACATGTGAGGGAGAGTGGGTGGGGAAGGACGTATGGCAGGAGGTTTGCTTGTTAATGGATTTCTTTCTTTCTTTTCTTTCCTCACTAGGTTGCTCAGGCTGCTTTCAAACCGCCCAACTCGGGGCATCTTCTCAGTCTATGCCTCACAAACTGCTGTGATCATAGGCTTTCCTTTCATCAACATCCTGATCTTCCTGCCTGGTCTTGAACTCTGGGCCAGAGGCATTCCTCCTGCTGAGGCCTGCCCTCACCCAAAGTCTTCTGGGTTTTGTTTGGGCTCGAGGTGTGGGCTTGCTATGGTGTCCAGCCTGGTCTTGAGCTCCAGGGCTCCTGCCATCTTCCCATCTTGTCCTTCCTTAGTGCTGAAGAGACAGGTGTTAATTGACCGGCCATTCCCCCCCGTCCGAAGTTTTGAGAGTCATGGCCTCCCTTACCCCGAGGCGGCTCTTTGGAGGATCAAGTGGATCCACCCTTGGGAATTAAGTGGGTTGTGGTTGGGCACCCTAGCGGGGACACACCCCTGCACCATGAGCTTCCCCGTGGAGGGCTCGGTGGCCATCTCTGACCCTCCCTCTCTGGGGTCCTGGGTCATCCAAATGGAACAGGCTTTGCAGTGGGGCCCCGAGCAGGGTGTGGCGGCCTGACGTGGGTGCTCACACCTGTTGTCACAGTGCTCTGGGAGGCCAAGGTAAAAGAGTGGCGTGAGGACCTGGGTTCAAGACCAGCCTGAGCAACTTGGTGATATCTCTTCTCTACAAGAAGTCAGAAAAATGAGCTGAGTGAGCTGGTGCATGCCTGTTGTTCTGGCCACTCAGGAGGCCACAGTGGTAGAATTGCCAGATCCCAGCTGGTGGAGGCCATGGTGACTGATAGCGGGTCCCGGAGCTCCAGTCTGGGTGAGAGAGTGGGACTAAAAATCAGAATAATAACATAAACTACCACCACCACCACAAACACAGTCTGGGGTCAGGGGTTTAGACCTGCATCCCAGCGCTTCTGAGATCCAGACGAGTGGAGGGCCTGAAACATCCCATTCTTCCTGCCTGGTATTGAACTCTGGGCCTGAGATGAACCTCCCATCGAGGCCTGCCCTCACCCAAGGTTTTCTGGATTTGTATTGGGGTCAAGGTGGGAGCTTGTTAATGTGTCCAGGTTGATCTCAGCTCCCAGGCTCTGGCCATCTTTCCATCTTGGACTTTCCAAGTGCCAAGGAGACAGGTATGAGTCACCCTGCTGACCCCCCAATGGTTTGAGAGTCACACCCTCCCTTTTCCTGAGACAAGCCCAGGGAGGAGCAAGTGAGTCCACCATGGGGATCCAGGTGGCAGAGGGGTGGGCATCCCGGTGGAGACATGCCCCTGTGCCAGTTGCTCCCCTGGGGTGAGCTCCATGGGAGAATCTGGGTATTCTCTCCAGGTTCTTGGGTGATCTGAAGGTTGCGGGCCTCAGGGTGTGTCCCCAAGAATTGTGTAAATGGCTGGTGGGGGTACACGCCTGTACTGCATTGCTTTTGGAGGCTGAAGTGAGAGGATGGTCTTAGCTCCCGGGTTTGAGGCCTGCCCGGGAACCTTGGTGAGATCTCATCTCTACAAGAAAAAAACAAAATGAGCCAAGCTTTGTGGTGCACACCGGTAGTTCCAGCCACTTGCAAGGCAGTGGCAGGAGGATCGCCAGAGCCCTGCCAGTGGAGACCACGTTAGCCAAGAGCGGGCCCGCATGCTCCAAACTGGGTGACAGTTCAGAACTCTGAATCAGAATAATAATACCAACCATCACCACCACAACCACAGGTCGGCCTCAGGGGATCAGAATGGCATCCTGTCCCTTCGGAAATCAAGGTGCATGGAAAGCAAGAGCCTGCGAGTTCGAGTCCAGCCCAGAATACTGGGCCAGACTTCATCTCAGCCATCAAAGATAAATCTAAAGGTTAGCCTGGTGTGTTCGCGCAGGCCTATAGTTCCAGCCCCTCAGGGGGCCAAGGCAGGAGGATTGGCTGAGCCCAGTAGGTGAATTTGGCAGTGGCCATGAGTGTGTTCCTGCACTCTGGCCTGGGCGACAAACTAGGATTCCAACTCCAAATAATAATAATCACCACCACAACTACCACCACTACCCCTGCAACCCAGTGGAATGAGTCACCCTCAGTGATGGGAGAGAAAAAGGCATTTTCCGGCATGTCGTTCAAACGAGGTTTCAAAGGTGGATACCGGGCTTGTTCATCCCACGCCTTCAGCCATGCGTGCCAGAAGGCCTGCCTCAGCCCTCCACACTCGTAGCCCATGGCAATGACATGTATGAGCTCATGGAACAGATGGTCCCAAATTAGGGCGGCTGTGGGGCACAGAGCAATCAAGGGGTCCAACAATGCCACGGCCAACCCAGGTTCTGGTTGCCTGGTCTGCCACCTTCAGGCAGGGTTGGGCCCCTTCCTCTCGCGATGACTCCATCATCCCCTGCCCACATGGATCTTTCCCTGGGGAGCAGTGGATGCACGTCATGACACTCATGGGAGGTTTCTTTTTTGTCACCAGAGTCTCCATCAGCCAGGATGGGTCATGGCAGCACAATCATGTATCCTGGGCGCTTGATCTACCGGGGCTCAGACGGTCCTCCCTCCTCGGCCCCTGAGCATCCAGGTCTCAAGAGGCCACTACGCCTCACTTGATTTTGGGAACCTCCCACCAAGACGAGTTCTGTCAATGTTGCCCAGACTGGTTTCTGATCACTGGGCTCAGGCAGCCTCCCTCCTCAGCCGCCAGAGTGTGGGACTGACTGCTGTAAGCCACTGTGCATGGCCTGGACTTGTACTTTCTGTCAATGTGGATGATGCAAAGGAATGCCCTGGGATGGAGGCCACCCCATCCCAGAATGACAGGCGTGCCCCACCATGCCTGGATCACTTGGAATGAAGGGTAGAGATGAGGGAATTTTCAATGGTGGCCACTGGGTATGTCCATCCTATGCCTTCAGCCATGTGCCACAGAAGGCTTCCCTCCACCCTCCACATTCATGCCCCATAGCATAGACTCGTGAGCTCAAGGAACATAACGCCCCTACTTATTGTGTCCATTGGGAACAGAGTGGGCAAGGTGATCTGCCAATGCGGCAGAGAGCCCAGGTTCCGGTTGCTCGATCTGCCACCTTTAGTCAGGGGGAGGGCCCCATTCTCTCCCAATCACTCCAATGTCCCCTGTTCACACGGATAATTCCCTGGGAGCCATGGACGCCAATTGTGATGCACATGGAACATGTCTTTTTTGTCGCCAGAGTCTCCGTCGTTCGTGTTGGGTCACGGTGGCACAATCATAGTTCCCAGGGCCTCAACCTGACAATCTTAGGTGTTCATCCCGCCTCCTCCGATGAGCAGTCAGGACTCCAGGGACCATCCTGTCTGATTTGATATTGGGGACCTCTTGCCCAGACGATGTCTGGCCATGTCACCCGGGCTGGTATCTGACCCCTGGGCTCAAACAGCCTACCGCCTTGGCCTCCGAGTTATGAGGCTGATGGCCATGAGTCATGGTGCCCAGCCTGGACTTGCATGTTCTCTTGGTTGGGGCAATGCAAAGGAATGCCCTGGGAAGGAGGCCACTGCATCCTGTGTACCCATGTCCACGGGTGCCACCACACATGACTCCAGTGTTTGCATTCTGGGAAGTGATGAGGACTCATTACATGGCCCACTGATCTTGAAATCCTGGGCTCCAGAGGTCCCCCACGTTGGCCTCCCAAAGGCACAGCCCTATTGTGTGCCAATCCACTGTCTTTCTGGAACTCTAGTACCAAAGCTGGGACCTCCTTCCCAAATGATCTCTCTGTTTACGAAGATCCCAACTCCATACACAAATGGATGCTCTTCTCTTGTTTTTATTTTTCCTTTTATACTTTGAGTTGGAGTCTAACTCCATCATCCAGGCAGTGGTTTGCTCCCAGCCCCGACAGCCTAGGCCCACCGGGTTCTGTGAGCCTTTCCTTCTAATGAGCAGGATGACAGGTGCGAACCACCATGCATGGCACATTTGGGATGGAGGGTAGAGTTGAGGTCTCACCAAGTTGCCTCAGCGGGTCTTCACCTTATTTCTCAGGGCAACTACTGGTCTTGTCCTCCCAAAGCTCTGGGATGATGAGGCTGAGCCCCCAAGCTGGCCACGATCATAGGTTGAAAATAAACCATCAGGCCAGGCATGGTGGACCACATCTGGAATCCCAGAGCTCTGGGAGGAGGAGGCGGGCATATGGCTGGAGCCCAGGAGCCCAAGGTAGCCCAGTCCACACAGGGAGATTCTGTCTCTGCACCCATCCAAACATGGTGTCTGGGGTCGATATGTTCACTGTCCCAGTCATTCCAGAGGCTGAGGCTGGAGGATCACCGAAGCCTGCAATTTTGAAGCTCCCGGAGAATGACGTTCATTTCCCCAGGCCCCAGCCTGGGCCACTGAGCCAGACCCTGTCTCCAAAAACATCAGAATAGTGCACAGATTCTCATATGTGCGTGATGTGTTCACAGGGCGACTGGCTCTAGATCCAGGAACAATGGGATTGGGGGAAATAATGTCCCCGCTTGACAGATGTGTCCCTGGCCTGTCTTGGCGGAAGGTCTTCCTTGCCAAGTCAGATGGTCAGCCTGCATGGGGCATGTTTGTGACCTCAGAGAGGAGAGCCAGCAGGAATCTGGTCAGGGAGCCTCAGCAACTCCCACACCAAAGTGGGGGCACCCATTGGAGTGGTTGGAACTGGAAAGTCCCAAGTTTGAGGGACCCTCAATGTGGGTGGGTGGGGAGGAAGTACTGAGGGCAGAAGTTTTGCAGGAGAATGGATTTGTTTCTTTTGTTTTTCTTCATTCTTTCTTCCTTTCTTTCTTTCTTTCGTTCTCTTTCTTTCTTTCTTTCTTTCTTTCTTTCTTTCTTTCTTTCTTTCTTTCTTTCCTTCTCTCTTTTTTTATTTCCTCACTAGGTTTCTCAGGCTGCGCTCAAATCGCCCAACTCGGACCATCCTCTCGGCCTGGGCCTCCCAAACTGCTGTGGTCACAGGGTTTCCATTTGGTCGACATCCGAGTCATCCTGCCTGGTATTGAATTCTGGGCCTGAGGTGAACCTCCCTCCAAGGCCGGCCCTCAACCATAGTTTTCTGGGTTTTGCTTGGGGTGGAGGTGGGGGCTTGCTATGGTGTCCAGCCTATTTTGAGCTCCTGATCTCCAGCCATCTTCCCCATTCAGCCTTCCAAGTGGCAAGGAGACAGGTGTGTGATACCCTACCATCCCTGACCCCTCGAAGGCTTCAGAGTCACGCCATCCTTTTCCCCGAGGTGGCCTGTGGGGGGAGCAAGAAGGTACACCCTGGGGAATGAGGTGGATGGACGGTTGGGAGCCCCGACGGACATATGCCCCGTACAAGCTGTTTGCCCTGGGGAGGACTCAATGGGCGATTCCAGCCACCTTCTCCTGGGTCCTGGATCGTCAGAAGGGAGTGAGCCTCAAGGTGGAACCCTGAGAGGGCTGTGAAGGTTGGGCACAGGGGCTCACGCCTGTCATCCTAGAGATCTGGGAGGCCAAGGGGAGAGGATGTCCTGAACCCCTGTGATCGAGACCAGCCTGGACACCTTGGCAAGAACTCGTTTCTACAAGAAGTCAAAAAATGAGCTGAATGTGGTGGTGCATGCCTGTCATTCCAGCCACATGGGAATCCATGGCAGGAGGATTGCCAGAGTACAACTGGTAGAGGCTGTGGTGGCTGACTTAGGGTCCCTTCACTCCGGCCTGGGTGACAGAGCCGGACTTAGACTCAAAATAATAATATCAACCACCAGCACCACCACAACCACAGACCAGGTTCAGGGGTTCAGCCTGCGATCCCGGACCTTCAGAGGTCCAGGCGCGTATGCAGGTTTGACAGCAGCCTGGAACTTAGGGTGAGACTCCATCTCGGCCATCAAAAATAAATCCGAAGATTAGCTGGGTGTGGTGGCGCAGTCCTGTGGTTCCAGTCACTTGGTGGGCCGAGGCATGAGGATTGCTTGAGCCCAGCAGGAGTGGAATCTGTGGTGGCCGTGAGCATGCCCCTGCACTCCGGGCTGGGTGACAGAGGTGGATTCTGACTCCAAATAATAATAATATTCACCACCACCACCCACCACCACTCCTGCCACACAGCACGAGGAGTCATGCTCAGGGATGGGAGAGGAAAGGGCAGTCTCTGCCCTGTCATTCACAGGAGGTTTCAAAACTGGTCACCAGGCACGTCCCTCTCATGCCTTCAGCCTGCACCCCAGAAGGCCTGCCTCCACCCTTGGCACTCGTGCCCAACAGCAAAAATGTGTGTGAGTTCATGGAACAGATGGCCTCAAGGTAGAGCAGCCATTTGGCACAGTGATAAAGGCATTCTGGCAACGCTGTGGCCAGTCCAGGTTCCGATTGCCCTGTCTGCCAATTTCCAGTGGGGGAGGACCCCTTCCTCTCCTGAACATTCCATTGTCAACTGCCCACACATACCACTCCCTGGGTAGCCCTGGATGCCTATCTTCATGCACATCAGAGGTGTCTTTTTTTGTCCCTGAAGTCTCCGCCAGCTGGGTTGTGGCATGGTGGCACAATCGTGGCTCCTGAGGCCTTGACCTATGGGATTCAGGCTGTCCTCCCACCTCGGCCCCTGAGCAGACAGGACTCCAGGGGCCACCAAACCTGACTATATTTGGGGACTTCTCTCTGAGATGAGGTCAAGCCATGTCACCCTGGATAGTCTCTGACCCCTGGATTCAGGCAGACTCCTGCATCAGCCTCCCAGGGTGCAGGGCTGTTGGCCACTAGCCATGGTGCCTGATCTGGACTCGCACATTCTGTCAGTGGGGGCGATGCAAAGGCAAACCCCAGGACGGAGCCACTGCATCTGTTGCATCCAGGACTGCGGGTGCAACCACATGCGACTCCAGTGTTTGCCTTCTGGGGAGCAACAAGGCCTCGCTACGTGGCCCAGGCTGGTATCGAACTACCAGGATCCAGTGGTCCCCTGGCTCAGTCTCCCAAAGCCACAACCCAAATGTCTGCCGATACACCATGTTTCAGGAACTCTAGGCCCAAGCTTGGGGCCTCCTTCGCAAATGATCTTTGTCTGTTCACGATGATCCCAACTCCATAGACAAATGGATGCTCTTCTTTTTTCCCCTTTTATCCTTTTTTTCTTTGAGTAGGAGTCTCACTTCATTGCCCATGCTGGAGGGCAGTGACTCTCTCCTGGCCCCCTCAGCCTCAGCCCACAGGTTTCTGGCAAGCTTTGCCTGGCCTTTTGAGAATCCAGAATGACAGCCTGGCATGGTGGCCCATGACTGGAATCCCAGCACTCTGGGAGGCCGAGGTGGGAGGATGACTGGAGCAAAGGAGCCCAAGGCCAGCCCAGGCCATGCAGGGAAACCCCATCTCCTCATCCATCCAAACAGGGGTCTGGGTTCTAGGTGCCTGTTGTCCTTGCCACTCCACAGGATGAGGCAGGAGGTTCGTGAGAACCCACGATTTTGAGGCTGGTGGTTACCGACGGTCGTGTCCCCAGGTCCCAGCCTGGTCCACCCAATCAGACCCTGTCTCCAAAAGCATCAGGATCATACACAGATTCTAAACTTCGTGTGGTGTGTTTACAGGTTGACTGGCTTTAGAGCCAGGAAAAATGGGATTGAGGGGACAGAAATGTCCCTAGGTGACTGATGTGTCCCTGGCCTTTCTTGGTAGAAGGTCCTCATTGCCAAGCTGGAAGATTGTCCTGCCTGGGGCACATTTCTCACCTCGGAGAGGAGAGCTGACAGGAAACCTGCCAGGGAGCCTCGTGAACTCCCACACCGAAGTGGGGGCAGCCATTAGGGGGGTGGGGGCTAGAAGATGCTGGGCTTGGGGGACCCCACATGTGGGCCATGGGGGGAAGGATTAAGGGCAGAAGGTTTGCAGGAAAATGGATTTCTTTATTTCTCTTTCTTTCTTTCTTTCTTTCTTTCTTTCTTTCTTTCTTTCTTTCTTTCTTTCTTTCTTTCTTTTCTTTTCTTTCCTCTTTAGGATACCCATGCTGCACTCAAACTGCACAATTTGGGCTATTCTCTGGGCCTGGACCTCCTTAACTGCTGTGATCACAGGTTTTCCATTTGGCCGACATCTTGGTCTTCCTGCCTGGAGGTGATCCTCCCGCCAAGGACTGCCCTCAACCAAGGTTTTCTGTGTTTTGCTTGGAGTCGAGGTGGGTGCTTGCTATTGATGTTCAGCCTGGTCTTCAGTTACTGGGCTCTGGTCATCTTCCATTTCAGCCTCCCTGCATTCCAAGGAAACATGCATGAATCACCCGGCCATCCCATTCCCACCGGGTGTTTGAGAGTCAAGCCTTCCCTTTCCAGAGGCAGCCCCTGGGTGAATCAAGTGGGTCCACTCTGGGGAACAAGGCGTGAGGAGGGGTGGGAACCCCAGCAAAGACACACACATGCGCCAGGCACTCCCCCAAGTGAGGGCTCAGCAGGCAAATCCAGATTCCTTGTCCAGGGTCCTGGGTCATCAGAAGGAAGCAGGTCACGTGGTGGGGCCTTGAGAAGGGTGTGGAGGCTGGGAACATGGGCTCACACCAGTCATTCCTGCACTCTGGTAGTTTGAGGCAAGAGGATGGCCTGAGCCCCCAGGTTTGAGACCAACCCAGACACCTTAGTGAAACATCATCTCTACAAGAAGCCAAAAAATATGAACCAAGCTTGGTAGCACAGATCTTTTGTTCCGGCCACTCGGGATGACATGGCGGGAGTATCACTGGAGCTGTCAGTGGAGGCCCCTTGGCCAAAAGCAGGGCCCTGCCCTCCGGCCTGAGTGACAGAGCAGAACTCCGACTCAGAATAATAATACCAACCACCACCACCACCACAACTACAGGCTGTGCTCAGGGGCTCAGACTGGCCTCCTGGCCCTTTGGAGACCCAGGTGAGTGGATGGCCTGAGCCTACAGTTTTGACACCATCCTGGAACATGGGGAAGACCTCGTCTTGGCCATCAAAACTAAATCCAAAGATTAGCCAGGCATAGTGGAGCAGTCCTGTGGTTCCAGTGACTTGGGGGTCCGAGGCTGGAGGATTACCTGAGCCAGGCAAGTGGAGTCCACAGTAGCCATGAGCAGGCCTTGCACTCTGGCCTAGAAGACAGAGCAGGATACCAACTTCAAATAATAATCACCATCACCACCACCACCACCACCCCTGACACCCAGAGCAAGGAATCACCCTCAGGGATGGGAGAGGAAAAGGCATTTTTTAGCTTGTTGTATGCAGGAGGTTTCAAAGGTGGTCACCAGGTATGTCCATTCCGTGCTTTTGGCCACGCACCCAAGAATGCCAGCCTCCACCCTCCACAATCATGCCCCATGGCAAAGACACATGTGAACTCCCTGAGTTAGGGCAGCTGACAGGCACAGAGGGATCAAGGCGGTTTGTAAATATTGTGGCTAGCCCAGTTTCTGGTAGCCCAGTCTGCCACCCTTGTGCAAGGGGAGGTCCCCTTTCTCTCTTGATCACTCCATCATCCCCCATCCACCTGGAACTTTCCCTGGGGAGCCATGATCACCCATCATGATGCATGTGGGAGGCCCCTTTTTTTCACCATAATCACCATTGACCGGGCTGTGGCATGGCAGCAGGATCGTGGCTCCTGCACCCTCGACCTGCAGGGCTGAGGCAGTAATCCCATCTTGGCCCCTGAGCAACCGGGACTCTGGTGGCCACCACGCCTGACTTTATTTTGGGGATCTCTCACAGAGACAAAGTCTGGCTGTGTCACCCATGCTGGTCTTTGACTCCTTGGCTCAGGCAGCCTCACACTCGGCATCCAAGGTCGTGGGGATGGCGAGCATAAACCACGGTACCTGGCCTGGACTCACAAGTTCTATCATCAGGTTCAATGCAAAGGAATGCTCTGAGACAGAGGCCACCACATTCCATTAAGCCGGCACCACAGGTGCCACCACCTGCGCCTCCACTGTTTGTGTTCTGGTGAGTGATGTCATCTCACTATATGACTCAGGCTGGTCTTGAAGTCCCGGGCTCTCTCAGTCCCGCGCCTTAGCCTCCCAAAGCCACAGCCCCATTAACTGCCATTCCACCATCTTTCAGGAATTGTAGCCTATGGTGGGGGCCTCCTACCCAAATGATCTCTGTCTGTTCATGATGATCCCAACTCCGTACACAAATGGATGTTCTTCTATTTGTTACATTTTTCCTTTTTTTCTTTGCGTTGGAGTCTCACTCTGTTGCCCAGGGTGAAGGGCTGTAGCTCTGTCCCAGCCACCACAGACTTGAACCATCGGGCTCTGATGAGACTTACCTCAGTGTTCTAAGGAGCTGGAATGAAAGGCGTGCACCACTACTGGTTCATTACTGATGGAGGTTAGAGATGATATCTTGCCCAAGTGCCCGGGCAGGTCTTGGTTCGTGGGTTTGGACCAGCCGCTGGACTTGGCCTCTGAAATCACTGGGTTGACAAGGTTGAGTCCCAGGGCCTGGCCTTGATCCTTCATCTAAATCGAACCAGAAGGCCTGACCTGGTGACTCGCGCCTGGAATCCAAGCGCTATGGGAGGCATAGGTGGGAGGATGGCTGGATCCCAGGGGCCCAAGTCCAGTCCGGGCCATGCAACAAGACCCTGTCTCTTCACCCATACAAACAGGGGGTCTTGGGTCGAGGTGCCTGTTGTCCCAGTCACTCCAAAGACCGAGGCAGGAGGATACCAGAGCACGTGATTTTGAGGCTGGCGGTGAACAACATTCGTGCCCTTGGACAACAGCCTGGGTCACAGAGCCAGATACTGTCTCCAAAAAATCTTAATTATACACAGATTCTCAACTGTGCGCTGTGTGTTCACAGGGCAACTGGCTTTAGAGCTAGGAAAAATGGGATAGGGGGAAGAAATGTCCTCGAGTGAGGGATGTGTCCCTGGCCTTTCTTGGCAAAAGGTCATCATTGCCTAGTTGAAGGGTCAGCCTACCTGGGGCACATTTCTCCCCTGATAGAGAGAGCCGGCCAGAACGTGGCCAGGGAACCTCGAGAACTCCTTCACCAAAGGGTGGCAGCCATTGGGGTGGTTGGGGCTGAAGGGTGTCAAGCATGGGGACCCTCATATGTGGGGGGGATGTGGGGGAAGGACTTAGGGAAGAAGATTTACAGGAGAATGGATTTCTTTTTTGACTTAAATTTTCTTTCCTTTTTTTCATTCTTTCTTTCCTTCTTTCTTTCTTCCTTTCTTCCTATCTTCCTTTCTTCCTTCCTTCTTATCTTTCTTTCTTCCTTCTTTCCTCTCTTTTCTTCTTACTTTCTTTTATTTTCTTCCCTCACTATGTTGCCCAGCCTGCTCTTAAACCACTTAAATCCGAACATCCTCTCAGCCTTTGCCTCCCAAACTGCTGCAATCACAGGCTTTCCATTTGGTCGCCAACCTGGCCGTCCTGCCTGATCTTGAACCCTGGGCAGGAAGTGATCGTCCCACCAAGCCTGCCCTCACCCAAGGTTTTCTGGTTTTGCTTGGGATCAAGGAGGCGCTTGCTATGGTGTCCAACCTGATTTCTAGCTCCCGGACTCCAGCAATTTTCCCGTCTCGGTCTCCCAGACTGTCGAGGAGACAGGAGTGAGTTGCCAGTCTGTCCCAACTCCCACGATGATTTGAAACATGCCCTCACTTTCCCAGAGGCGGACCTTGTGAGGAGCATGCGGGTGCACCCTGGGGAACGAGGCGGGTAGAGGCATAGGCGTCTTGGTGGTGACATGCCCCTGTGCCAGTGGCTTTCCCTGGGGATGACTCAGCAGGTGACTATGGCCGCCCTTGCTGGGTTCCTGGGACATCAGAAGGCAGTGGGCCTTGTGGTGGAGCCCGAGAGGGGTGTGGAGGCCAGCACAGGGCATGTGCCTGTTATCCCTGTGTTCTGGTAGGCTGAGGTGCAAGGATAACCTGAGCTCCCAGGTTCAAGCCCAGCCTGGGCACCTTGGCGAGACCTCGTCTCTAGAAGCAGACAAAAAAATGAACCAAACATGGTGCCACATGGCTGTTTTTCTGGCACTCGGGAGGCCACGACGTGAGGATCACTAGAGCCCAGCTTGTGGAGGCCATGGTGGCCGAGAGCAGGTCCCTGTGCTCTGGACTGGGTGATAGCATAGGACTCTGACTCAGAATAATAATACCAACCACCACCACCACCACCACCACCACCACAGGCAGGGCTCAGGGGCTCAGCACGGCACTCCGGACCTTTGGAGGCCCAGGCAAGTGGACTGCCTGAGCCTGCGTTTTGACAAGAGCCCGGGACACGGGGTGAGACCTTGTCTCGGCCATCAAAATTAAATCCAAATATTAGCCAGGTGTGGTGGCACAGGCCTGTAGTTCCACTCACTTCTGGGGACTGAGGCACGAGGATCGCCTGAGCTCAGCAGGTGGAGTTCACAGTGGCCATGAGCATGCCCCTGCATTCTGGCCTGGTTGACAGAGTGGGATTCTGACTCCAAATAGTTCTAATCACAACCACCACAACCACCACCATCACCATGACCACCCAGCGCGAGGAGTCATCCTCAGGAATGGGAGAGGAAAAGGCACTTTCCAGCCTGTCGTTCATGGGATATCTCAAAGGTGACCACAGGTCACGTTCATCCTGCGCATTCATCCACACATCCCAGAAGGCCTGCCTCCACCTTCCAGACTTCTTCCCCAAGGCAAAGACTCTTGTGAGCTCACCAAAAAGAGGGCCCCCAATTAGGGTGCCCTATGGGAACAGAGCGATCAAGGCAATTCAGCAATGCCACGGTCAGCCCTGGTTCCAGTTCCCTGGTCTACCAGCCTCGGCCGGGGCAAGGGCCCCTTCCTCTCATGATCAGTTCATCATCCCCCTCCCACCCGGACCTTTCACTGGGGATGCACATCGTGACACACATCGGAGGCATCTATTTTGTCACTGGAGTCTCCATGGGCCAGGTTGGGGGGTGACACATTCGTAGATCCTGGGGCATTGACCTATGGGGCTAAAGTCAGAGTCTCATTCCATCACCCAGGCTGCAGGACAGTGGATTGCTCCCGGTCACCACATCCTAGGCCCACAGGGCTCTGGTGAACCTTAACCAACCTTTTGAGGAGACTGGAAACAGGCGCACACCACCATGCTCGTCTCATTTGGGATGCAGTGTAGAGATGAGGTCTTGCCGAGTTGCCCGAGTGGGTCTTGGTCCATAGGCTCAGGCAGGCCACTGGTCTTCACCTACCAAAGTGATGAGATGATGAAGCTGAGCACTCAAGTCTGCCCTCTATACTTCGTCAAAAATGAAACCGAAAGACTGGCACAATGGCCCATCCCTGGAATACCAGGGCTCTGGGAGTCTGAGGTTGAAAGATGGCTGGAGCCCAGGAACCCAAAGTCAGCCAGGGCCATGCAGGGAGATCCCAGCTCTGCACCCATCCAAACAGTGAGTCTGGGTTTGAGGTGCCCATCTTCCAGGCCAGTAAGAGGGCTGATATGGGAGGATCACCAGAGCCTGCAACTTCGAGGCTGGTGGTGAACAAGGGTAGTTTCCTCGGACTCCACCCTGGGCCACAGACCCAGACACTGTCTCCAAAATCTTCAGAATCGTACACAGATTCTCAATTGCCTGTGGTTAATTCACAGAGTGACTAAACTTTAGATCCATAAAAAAAGGAATAAGGGGCAAAGAAATGTCCCCGGGTGAGGAAAGTGTCCCTGGCCTTTCTTGGTGGTATGTCCTCATTGCTGAGTGGGTGGGTCAGTCTGCCTGGTGCACATTTCTCCCCTGAGAAAGGAGAGTCAAATGGAACTTGGCCAGGGAGCCTCAGGAACTCCAGCACCAAAGGGTCAGCCACTGGGGGTGGTTGGGGTTGGAATTGCTGAGCTTGGGGGACCCTCATATGTGGGGGAAAGGGTGGAAGACCTGAGGGGAAATGGTATGCAGGAGAATGGATTTGCTTGTTTGTTTGTTTCTTTCTTTCTTTCTTTTTCTTTCTTTCTTTCTTTTGATCTTTCTTTCCTTTCTTCCTTCTTGCCTTCCTTCTTGCCTTTCTTTCTTTTTTTCTTCCTTTTCTTTCCTCACTCAGTTGCCCCAGCTGCTCTTAAACTGCCCAGCTTGGGCCATCTTCTCAGCCTGTGCCAATCAAACTGCTGGGATCATAGTTTTCCATTTGGTTGACATCCTGGTGATCCTACCAGATGTTAAACTCTGGACCAGAGGTGATCCTCCTGCAGAGGACTGCCCTCACCCAAGGTTTTCTGGGTTTTGCTTGGGGTCGAGGTGGATGAATGCTATGGTGACCAGCCTGGTCTCGGGGTCCCAGGTTTTAGCCATCTTCTCGTTTTGGCCTCTCCATGTGCCAAGGAGACAGGCGTGAATCACCTGGCTGTCCTGTCCCCCCAGAGGTTTGAGAATCAAGCCCTTCCTGTCCCCAATGCAGCCCCTGGGAGGAGTTTGCAGGTCCACCCTGGGGAACAAGACAGGAGGAGCTGTGGGTGCCCAGGTAAAGACACACCCATGGGCCTGGCGCTCCACCCAGGGACAGCTAAGTGGGTGAATCTGGCTGCCCTCTCTGGGTTCCCAGTCATCAGAAAGGAGCAGGCCACATGGTGGGGGCTCAAAAGGGGTGTGTATGCTGGGAGCAGTAGCTCACACCTGTCATCCCGGAACTCTGGTAGGCCAAATGAAAAGGATGACCTGAGCTGCTGGGTTACAGACCAGCAAAGGCACTTTGGAGAGACCTCATCTCTACAAGAAACAAAAAAAATGAGCCAAGCTCGGTGGCACAGGCCTTTCATTCTGGCCACTCATGAGGATGCGGTGGGAGTATCATCGGAGCCCAGTCAGTAGAGGTCATGGTGACTGAGAGTGGTTCCCTGTGCTCCTGCCTAGGCAACAGAGTGGAACTCCTACTCAGAATAATACCAACTACCACTGTCACCACAACCACAGGCCATGCTCAGAGGCTCAGCCTGGCATTCTGTCCCTTCGGTGGTGCAGGCAAGTGGACAGCCTGAGCCTACCGGTTCAACACCAGCCTGGGACATGGGGTGAGACTTCGATTCGGTCATCAAGAATAAATCAAGAGAATTGCTGGGTGTGGTGGGGCAGGCCTGTCATTCCAGCCACTCTGGGGGCCGAGGCAGGAGGATCACCTGAGCCTGGCATGTGGAGTCCACTGTGGCGGTGAGTGTGCCCCTGCACTCCAACATGGGTGACAGAGCAGGATTCCAACTCTAAATAAGAATCACCACCACAACCACTGCCACCCAGTGCGAGGAGTCACCCTTAGGGATGGGAGAGGAAAAGGCTTTTTCTGGCCTGTTAGTCACGGAAGGTTTCAAAGGTGGCCATTGGGCACGTCCATCCCATGCCTTTAGCCACATGCCTCAGAAGGCCTGCCTCCAACCTCCACATTTGTTCCCCACAGGAAAGACTTGTGTGAGCTCAAGGAACAGATGACACCAGGCTAGGGTGGCTATCGGGAACAGAGCAATGAGAGCAGTCCAGCACAACCATGGCCAGCCCAGGTTCCAGTCACCCTGTCTTCCACCTTCAGGTATTGGTAGGGTCCCTTATTCTCTCAATCACTCCATCGTCCCATAGCCACGCAGACCGTTCCCTCGGGAACCATGGACACACATCATAATGCAGGTGGGAGGCGTCTTTTGTGTTCCCAGGGTCTCTGTCAGCCGGGCTAGGGCATGGCACTACTATCGTTGGTCCCGGGTCATTGACCTGCAGGGCTTAGGTGGTCCTTCTGCCTCAGCCCCTGAGGAGCTGGGACTTTAGGGGTCCAGCCCCTTTTGCCAGGTCGTGAGATCTCCTGAAGGAGAGACGGATAGGTGAAAGATGGACACAATATTCCCAGACCCTTGCTTCCTGAGCAGATGACATCCTTTATTAGTTAACAGAAAGCTTTTATAGCATTTGTAAAAGGGGCAAGACAAAGAAAATTCCTTCACGTACATATGTTTTAAAAGTTACCACCATCTAGCGGTCTTTAGAAGAAATGAATAAGCCAAAAACACTATCTACTTTCAGTTAATGAGTCTGGAGATAAGTGTAAAAGGAGTTTCACTTAAACTAAACATAATGCATACAAGGCTTACTTTGACTTCGGTTCCACATCACTTGTCTAATTAAAAAAGCCTTAAAATCACTAATACAAAACTATAGATTGTACATAGTGATAGTAGGAATATGAAGCCCATTAACTTGACCAAACAACAGTGACTAGCATTTAAAGAATAACTATGAAAGTCACTTACTGTGAAGACACATACACTAATCTTTACTCTGAATAAACATACGAAGTGAACTAAACATAATGAAATAAAACTAACACAACTAAAATTATTATGGTTGCATAATTGCCAATGAGCTTTTAAGTTTAGGATAATGGTGATTTGACTGTTTTCCCTTATGCTTGGCAACGTCCTAGAAAACAACTTTGTCTTAAGATAGGCGGTGGAGCATTTATTATTATCTTTGAGGAACGAGTTTTATCATTGTGTGAACTTAAACTTATGAACTTAAAACAATCTTCAAAGTAGCTATAGCACTAAAACTTAATTAATGACACAAAGTGAAAACCTTGTTAAACATAACCAGAGCCTAATAATTTTTGTCAACCCTCATATATATGTATATTGATTATATAAACTTGTATGATATTACATTTACCAATTATGATTAATACATGGATAAAACAATTATCATGTCTAGAATAGCACTGCCAGCAACTTTCTTCAAAAGAGTCCCAAATTACAGTCCTTGAAGTGCTTCAAGAAAGTTCCCAGGTGCAGGGTTCTTCATGTAGCAGTTCTTCTCTTTTTGGGCTTTTACGACCTTCAAAGCTTTGGTAATCACCTTTCTTGTCCAGGTGTCTTCATTACTTTTCTCTTATCCTGCAGTGTTTATTTCTCAACAAAACTCAAAAGAAGCTTTTAATGACATTTCCCAGGCCCCCAAGGTTGCTTTCTGTATTTAGTTAATTATCATAAAAGTATCTAATTAGTATATTATGAATTCAGTGAAAACCCACTCTATAAATGTTTACTTAAAATTTAACTATAGAATTAAGTAAAAACCTTAACGATTAATCTTTATCCTAAGTCTGTGAAGACAGTGTTGTAAATCACGTACATAACTCCTAGATAAGTGTTAGAACTTATAATGAGCTCATAATAAACTTACCATAAACTTGTGCTTCTAAAAAACCTTATGTCTTAAACACTAAACTGCATAATTCTAAATCAAAGAAGGAGTGAATATACTAATATCTTTTTATTCAAGCAATATCTAGTAACTTATAACCAAGTGAAAGGAAGCATTGTTGATGTGTTTCAGAGTTTAACCCTTGCGTATGTTAGAAAAGACCAAGCGGCATAGTGGGAAAATGGGAAAATGAACCATGACATTCTCAGGTTAGGTGTGAGTACTTCGCATAAACATGCCATTTTCTTCTTCCACGACTGCACAGAATTTCTTCAGCCATATCAAATAGCAAAGGTGGAAGACAGAAGGGCCTCAGCTTCCCGGGCTTGCCCTGCAGCCCGGGGTCTTTGGCCCACCGGGACCCTGTCAATCATGTGGACCTCCAAGGCTGGCTCCCAACACTGGGACTCCGTAAGCCATCACGCCTGACTTGGTTTGGGGACCTCTCACTGAGACGAGCTCTTGCCACATCTCCTGGGCTGGTTTCTGACCCCTGGGTTCAGGCACCTTCCTGTCTCAGCCTCCCAGGGCACAGGGATGTGGACCATGAGCCACAGAGCCCATCCTGGACTCACACATTCTGTCAGCAGCGGCCACACAAAGAAATGACCCGGCAAGGATGCCACCACATCCCGTGTAGCTGGGACTGTGAGTAACACCACACGTGACTCCAATGTTTGCATTCCGGAGAGTGACTAGGTCTTGCTACTTGTCCCAGGCTGGTCTCAAAGTCCTGGGCTCTCTTGGTCCCCCACCTCAGCCTCCCAAAGCTACAGCCCCATTGTCTGCCGCTCCACTGTCTTTCAGGAATTGTAGGCCCAAGACTGGGTCCTTCTTCCCAATTGATCTCTGTCTGTTCATGATGATCCCAACCTTTCACACAAATGGATAACTTTCTATTTTTTCCTCTTTTCCTGCCGGCTCTAGTCTCCAGGGTGAGAAATGTGCCTCAGGCAAGCAGGCCATCTGACTCAGCAATGAGGACCTTATGTGAAGAAAGGCCAGGGACACATCCCTCACCCAGGGACATTTATTCCTCTCCACTGCCATTTTTTCTGTCTCTAAAGACAGTCGCCCTCTGAACATACCATGCGCATTTGAGAATTTGTGTACAGTTCTAATGTTATTGGAGACAGGATCTGGCTTTGTGGTCCAGGCTGGGGTCTGGGGACATGACCGTCATTCACCGCCAGCCTCGAAATTGCGGGCTTTGGTGATCCTCCCGAATCAGCCTCTGGAGTGGCTGGGATGGTGGCCACCACAATCCCAGACCCCCTGTTTGGTTGGTTCAGAGATGGGGTCTCCCTGCATGGCCCAGACAGGTCTTGAGTTCCTGGGCTATAGCCATTATCCCTATACAGCCTCCCAAAGCACTGGAATGCCAGGCTTTGGCCGCCAAACCCGGCCTTCTGATTCATTATCAATGAAGGATCAAGGCTGGTCTCGAGGGCTCAAACTTTTCATCCCAGCACCTCGGGAGGCCAAGTCCAGCAGCCAACTTGAGCCCACAGGCCTGAGATGCACACAGACAACTTGGTGAGAGGACGGCCTGAGACCTGCAGGTCGAGGCCCTTGGATCCATGAATGTGCTGCCATGCCCCAGACCAGCCAACGGAGACTCTGGCAACAAAAAGGATGCTTCCCATGTGCATCACAATGGGCGTTTACAGCTCCCCAGAGAAAGCTCCTTGTGAGCGGGGGATGATGGAGTGATCTGGAGAGGAAGGGGCCCTCCCCAAAGGTGGCAGATAGGGTGACCAGAAGCTGGTCTGGCCGCACTGTTGCTGAACCACCTTGCTCACTCTGTGCCCGATGGCTGCCCTAGCTCGGATTCGTCTGTTCTGTGATGTCACATACTTCTTTGCCAAGGGGCAAGAGTGTGGAGGGTGGAGGTAGGCCATCTGGGATATGTGGCTGAAGGTGCGGGACTGACGTGAGTCATGGCCATCTTTCAAACCTCCCACAAATGACGGACTGGAAAGCATCTTTTCCTTTTAATCACTGAGAGTGACACCTCACGTTGGGTGGCAGTGGTGGTGGTGGTGAAGGTGGTGGTGATTATTATTATTTGGAGTCAGAATCCTACTCTGTCCTCCAGGCCGGAACACAGGAACATGCTCACAGCCACCATGGACTCCATCTACTGGGCTCAGGTGATCCTCCAGCCTCGGCCCTCCTGAGTGGCTCGAGCCACAGCCTGCGCCCACACACCAGGCTAGTCTTTGGATTTACTTTTGATGACTGGGTCTAGGTCTCACCCAGTATCCTGGGCTGGTGTCGAACCCACAGGCTTAAGTCATCCACTCGTCTTGGCCTCCCAAAGACTGGGATGCCAGGCTGAGACCGTGAGCCCGGCCTGTGGTTGTGGTGGTGGTGGTGGTGGTGGTTGGTATTGTTATTCTGAGTCAGAGTCCCACTGTGTCACCCAGGCCGGAGGGGAGGGGCCTGCTCTTGACCACCACAGCATCCACTGGCTACACTCTGGCCATCCTCCGGTAGTTGCTTCCAGAGTGGATGGGACAACAGGCGTGCGCCATCATGTTCCGTTCATTTTTTTGTCTTTTTGTAGAGATGCAGTCTTGCCAAGGTGCCGTGGCTGGTCTTGATACCGGGTTCCAAGCCATCCTTTTGCCTCGGTCTCCCAGCGTGCTGGGATGACAGGCCTGAGCCCCTGTGCCCAGGCTGCACACCCCTCTCAGGACCCACCATGAGGACCGCTCCCTTCTGATGACACGGGATCCCATAGAGTGTGACCACAGTTGCCCCCCAAGCCCTCCCCTGGGTGAGCACCTGAGGCAGGGGCCTGTCCCCACTGGGATGCCAAACCTCCACCCTACTCATTACCCAGGTTCCATATGCTTGCTACTCCCAAAGGCCGCCTCGGGGAAAGGGAGGGCATGATTCTTAAACCATTGGGGGGATCGAGAACTGCCTGATGACTCACGCCTGTCTCTTGAACACTCAGGGAGGCTGAGGCGGGAAGATGGCCAGAGACTGGGAGCTCAAGACCAGGCTGGACACCATAGAAATCCCCCACATTGACCCCAAGCAAAACTGAGAAAACCTTCAGTGAGGCCAGGCCTCGGTGGGAGGATTGCCTCCGGCCCAGAGTTCAAAACCAGGCTGGAAGACCAGGATGTCGACCAAATGGAAAACCTGTGATCAAAGCAGTTTTGGAGGCCCAGGCTGAGAGGATGTGCCAAGTTGAGTGGTTTGAGAGCAACCTGGACAATCTAGTGAGGAAAGAAAAGAAAAGAAAGAAAAGAAAGTAAGAAAGAAAGAAAGGACAAAAGGAAGAAAGAAAAAAGACAAAAAGAAAATCTAAGTCAACAAAGAAATCCATTCATCTGAAAACATTCTGCTATCAGTCGTACTGCCCCCACCCCTCCACATATGAGGTTCCCCAAGCTTGGCACCTTATAGCCCCACCCCCCCAATGGCTGCCCCTGCTTAGGTGCAGGATTTCCAGATACTCCCTGACCGGATTCCCACCGACTCTCCTCTCTGAGGTGAGAATTGTGCCCCAGGCAGGCCGGTCCTCTGACTTGGCAACGAGGATGACACACCAAGAAAGGCCTTAGACACATCCCTCACCCAGGGACATTTCTTCCCCCCAAGTCCCATTTTTTCTGACTCGAAAGTCAGTCACCCATTGAACACACCACATGCAGTTGAGAATCTGTGTATGATTCTGATGTTTTTGGAGACAGGATCTGACTCTGTGACCCAGGCTTGGGCCTGGGGACATGACCATTGTTCACTGCCAGCCTCGAATCGTGGGCTCTGGCAATACTCCCACCTCAGCCTCTGGAGTGGTCTGGATGATGGGCACCACATCCCCAGAACCCCTTTTTGGATGGGTGTGGAGATGGGGTCTCCCTGTGAGGCCCGGGTTGGCCTTGAGCATATGGACTACAGTCATACTCCTGATTCGGTCTCCCAGATCGCTGGGATTACAGGCATGGGCCACCCTGCCCAGCCTGATGGTTCATTTTTGATGAAGGATTGAGGCCGGGCTCGGGGGCTCAACCTAATCATCCCAGTGCATTGGGAGGCTGAAGCCAGTGACTTGTCTTAGCCTGCGGGTCCAAGATGCACATAGGCAACTCGGCAAAACCTCGTCTCTACCCTCCATCCCAAATGATACGTGTGTGGTCGCATGCAGCTATTTTTTTAACTCCTCAGAAGGCTAGTTGGGAAGGATCACCAGAGCCCTGCGGGCCGAGGCTGTGGTGGCTGGGAACAAGCCACCGCCATCTGGCTTGGATGATGGAGTGAGACTTCTACTCAAAAAAAATAAAAGAATAGAAAAGAATAGCATCCATTTGTGTATCAAGTTGGGATCATCATATACAGACAGAGATCTTTGGGAAAGGAGGCTGAAGCCTTGGGCATAGATTTTCTGAAAAAATGGTGGATCAAGAGACAATCAGGCTGTGGCTTGGGAGCTGAGGTGGGGGACCACTGGAGCCAAGGAGCTTGAGACCAGCCTGGGTCATGTAGTGAGACCTTGTCACTCACTGGAACACAAACATTTGTGTCACCTTTGGTGGCACCCAGGGTCCCAGCTACACGGGATCCAGTGACCTCCATTCTGGGTTGTGCATTTGTGTGGCCCCCTCCAACAGCATGTGCGAGTTCAGGCCAGGCATTGTGGCTTATGGCTGTCAGCCCCACTCCCTTGGAGTCCGAGGCGGGTGACTACTTGATCCCAGTGTTCAGAGACCAGTCTGGATGATATGGCCAGACCACGTCTGGGTGAGAGATCCCCAAAAGAGAGTCAGGCATGGAATACCCAGTAGTCCCAGCTGCTCAGGGGCCAAGGCAGGAGGACCGACTGAGCCCCGATGGTTGAGGCCACAAAGCCACAATCCTGTCGCCATGCCCCAGTCCAGCCAACGGAGACTCTGATGACAAAAAAGATGCCTCGCACGTGGATCATGATGGATGACCTTGGCTCCCCAGTTAAAGTTCTGCATGGGCGGGTGATGAATGAGTGATCGGGAGATGAAGAGGCCCTTCCCCTGCCCGAAGGTTGCAGATTGAGTGGCCGAACCCTGCACTAGCCACGATGTTGGTGGACTGTCTTGATCACTCTGCCCACGGCCACCCTAACTCGTGGCCCACTGTTCCGTGAGCTCACACATGTCTTTGCCATTGGGCACGAGTGTGGAGGGTGGAGGCAGGCCTTCTGGTGCCCATGGCCAAAAGTGCAGGCCGGATGTGCTGGTGGCCACCTTTGAAGTCTTCTGAAAATGACAGTACGTAAACTGCCTTTTCCTCTCAGATCCCTGAGTGTGACTTCTTGCGCTGGATCGTAGGGGTGGTGATGGTGGTGATTATTATTGTTTGTTGTCAGAATCCCGCTCTGTCACTCAAGATAGAGTGCAAGGTCACGCTCACCACCACCGTGGACTCCACCTGTTGAGCTCAGATGACTCTCCCTCCTCTGCCCCACAAGTGGCTGGAACCACGGGCCTGTGCCACCATGTCCGGGTAATCTTCGATTCATTTTTGATGGCCAAGATGAGGTCTCACCCTGTGTCCAGGGTTGGTGTCAAACCCACAGGCTCAGGCCATCCTCTTGCCTAGGCCTCCAAAGTGTTGGGATGACAGGTTGAGGTCCTCAGCCCGGCCTGTGGTTGTGGTGGTGGTGGTGGTTGGTATTATTTCTGGGTTGGAGTCTTGCTCTTTCACCCAGGCCAGAGTGCAGGGATTGCCCTCGGACACTGTAGCCTCAATCAGCTGGGTTCTGGTAATCCTCCCACAGCAGCCTTCAGTGTGGCCAGAAGGACAGGCGTGCGCCACCATGCTCGGCTCATTTTTTGGCTACTTGTAGACACGAGGTCTCGCCAAAGTGTCTGGGCTAGTCTTGAACACAGGGGCTTAAGGCATCCTCTCACCTCAGCCTCCCAGATGGCCAGGATGACAGGCGTGAGCCCCTGTGCCTGGCCTCCATACACCTCTCCGGGTCCCACCATGAGGCCCGTTACCTTCCAACAACCCGGGACTCCAGAGAGGGTGGCTGGCATCACCAGCCGAGCCCTCTGTGGGGGGAGCACCTGGCTCAGGGTTGTGTCTCCACTGGGGTGCCCACCCCTCCTCCCACCTCATTCTCAAGGGTGGACCCTTTCACTCCTCTAATGGGCCACCTTGGGGAAAGGGAGTGCAAGACTCTCAAATGTTCGGGGGAGTGGAGATGGCCAGGCCATTCATGCCTGTCTCCTTGGCACTCAGGGAGGCTGAAACGGGAAAATGGCTGGTGTCCGGGAACACGAGACCAGGCTGGACACCATAGGAAGATCCCACCTCGATCCCAAGCAAAAGCCAGAAAACCTTGGGTGAGTGCAGGTCTCCGGGGGAGGATACCCTCCAGCACAGAGTTCAAGACCAGGCAAGAACACCAGGATTGACCAAATGGAAAGACTGTGATTGCAGCAGTTTGGGAGGTCCAGGCTGAGAGGATGTCCCTGGTTGTGCAACGTAAGAGCAGCCTAAGCAACCTACTGAGGAAAGACAAGATAAATAGATAGAAAGAAAGAACGAAAGAAAGAAAGAAAGAAAGAAAGGAAGGAAGGAAGGAAGGAAAGAAGGAAGAAAGAAAGAAAGAAAGAAAGAAAGAAAGAAAGAAATCCATTCTCCTGCAAACCTTCTGTCCTCAGTCCTTCCCCCCTCCTCCCCACATGTGAGGGTTCCCCAAGCCCAGCACCTTACAGCCCTAACCCACCCTCCAGGGACTGTCCCTGCTTTGGTGTGGGAGTTCCCAGGCTCTTTGGCCGGGTTCCTGACAACTCTTCTTTTCGAGGTTAGAAAAATGCCCCAGACAGGTCAACCCTCCAACTCGGCAATGAGGACCTTCCGCCAAGAAAGGCCAGGGACAAATCCCTCACCCGGGGACATTTCTTCCTCTGCAATCCCATTATTCCTGATCTAAAACCAGTTACCCTGTGAACACACCATGTGCTGTTTAGAGTCTGTGAGCAATTCTGATGAATTTGGAGACAGAGTCTAGCTCTGTGTCCTACCCTGGTGCCCATGATCATCAACATGGTTCATTGTTGGGCTCGAATTTGAGGGCTCCAGTGATCCTCCTGCTTCAGTCTTTGGAGTGGCTGGGATGACAGGACCCTCGACCCCAGACTCCCTGTTTAGATGGGTGTGGGCATGGGATCTCCTGGAGCCTTGGGCTCCTGGGCTCCAGTCATTCTCCCAGCTCAGACTCCCAGAGTGCTGAGATTCCAGACGTGAGCTCCCACGCCAGGGCTTCTAGTTCATTTTTGATGAAGGATCGAGGCCAGGCTTGGGGGCTCAGCCTCATCATTCCAGCACTTTGGGAGGCCAGGCCAGCGGCCATCACAAAACCGTGGCCAAGAACCACCCAGGCAACATGGTGAGAACTCGTCTCTACCA
Organism: Carlito syrichta; assembly: GCF_000164805.1. Taxonomy (NCBI): domain Eukaryota; kingdom Metazoa; phylum Chordata; class Mammalia; order Primates; family Tarsiidae; genus Carlito; species Carlito syrichta. The sequence continues at coordinate 194,623 of NW_007259244.1, forward strand.
TTCATCCCAAATGAGCTGTGGGTGATGGCATATACCTGTCGTTCCTGCTCCTCAGAAGGCTGGCGAAAGGCTCACCAGAGCCTGGTGGGCCAAGGTTGTGGTGGCCTGGAGCGAGCTACCTCAATAAAGCCTGAGAAAAGGAATGAGACTCCGACTCAAAGAAAAAAAAGAAAAAAGGAAAAAAAAGAGAAGCATCCATTTGTGTATAGAGTTGGGACCATTGTGAACAGACAGAGATCATTTGGGAAGCAGGCCCCAGGCTTTTTCCTAGAAATCCCAAAAGATGGTGGATCAGCAGACAATTGGGCTGTGGTTTTGGGAGGCTGAGGTGGGGGACTACTGCATCCCAGTAGTTCCAGACCAGTCAGGGCCAAGTAGTGAGATCTCATCACTCCTCAGAATGCAAGCACTGAGTCACACATTGTGGCACACACGTCCTGGCTACATGGGATGTGGTGGCCTACGTCCTGGGACATGCCTTTGTGTTGCCCCCACTGACAGAATGTGTGAGTACAGGACTGGCCCTGTGGCTCACGGCCATAAGTCCCAGGCCCTGGGAGGCCAAGGTGGGAGCTTGCCAGAGTCCCGGGGTCAGAGACCAGCCCAGGTGATGTGGCCAGACCTTGTGTCAGTGAAAAGGCCCAAGAATCGAGTCAGGCATGGTGGATCCCGGGTTCCAGGTTGCTCAGGGGTCAAGGCATGAGGACCACCCCAGTCCTGCAGGTCAAGGCCTCAGGTGCCAGGATTGTGCTGCCATGCCCCAGCATGACCATTGGAGACTCCAGCAACAAAAAAGACAAGATGGGGGTCCACAGCTCCCCAGGGAAAGGTCTCCATGGTCGTGGGATGATGGAGTGATTAGGAGAGAAAGGGTCCCTCCCTCTGACAAAAGGAGGTAGACCAGGTGACCGGAACCTGGTCTGTCCACGGCATTGCCGGACCTCCTTGATTGCTCTATACTTGACGGCCGCCCTAACTCTGGGCAGTCTCTTCCTTGAGCTCACAGATGTCTTTGGCTTGGGGCATGAGTGTGGATGGTGGAGGCAGGAATTCTGGGATGCGTGACTGAAGGTGTGAGACAGTCATGCCCAGAGGCCAACTTTGAAACCGCCCTTGAAGACTGGCAGGAAAGTGCCTTTTCTGCTCCCATCCTTGAGGGTGTCTCCTCGCCCTGGGTGGCAGGGGTGATGGTCTTGGCGGTGGTGGTGATTATTATTATTTAGAGCAAAAATCCCACTCTGGTGCCCAGGCCTTAGAGCAGAGTCACGTTCATGGACTCCGCAGACTCCACTGGCCCTGCTCAGGTGATCCTCCTGTCTTGGCCCACCGAGTGGCTGGAACCACAGCCCTGCGTCACCATGCCTGGCTTCTCTTTGGATTTAGTTTTGATGGCCAAGAGGAGGTCTCACCCTGTGTCCTGGGATGGTGTCAAACCCCGAGGTCAGGCCATACACTGGCTTGTGCCTCCGAAGGCATGGGCTGCCAGGCTGAGCCCCTCAGACTGATCTGTGATTGTGGTGGTGGTTGGTATTATTCAGAGACCTGCTCTGTTGCCCAGGCCTGAGTGCAGGTGCCCACTCTCAGTCACCGTGGCCTCCACCAACTGGGCTCCAGCAATCCACCTGTAGTAGCCTCCTGAGTGGCCGAAATGGAAGACTTGTGGCACCAAGCTCGGCTCATATTTTTGGCTTCTTATAGAGATGTGGTCTGGTCAAGGTGCCTGGGCTGGTCTCAAACCCAAGAACTCAGGCCATCCACTTGCCTCAGCCTCCAGAGTACAGGGATGAGAGCAGTGAGCCCTCATGCCTGGCTTCCACACCCCTCTCAGGGCCCCATAGGGAGGTCTGCTCCCTTCCGTTGACCTACGACCCTGAAGAGGGCAGCTGGAGTAACATGCCAGGACTTCATGGGTGGAGTGCCTGGTGCATAGGTGTGTCTCTGCCTGGGTTCCCACCCCTCCTCAAGCCTTGTTCCTCAGGGTGGAACTGCTCGATTCTCCCAGTGGCCACCTTGGGGAAAGGGAGGGCATGACTCTCAAACCTTCAAGGAGTCAGGGATGACTGGCAACTCACTCATGTCTCCTTGGCATCCAGGGAGGCCAAGACGGGAAGATAGCTGGAGCCTGGGAGCTCCAGACCAGGCTGGACATGATAGCAAGACCGCACCTCAACTCCAAGTAAAACTCAGAAAACTTTGGGTGAGGGAAGACTTCGGTGAGAGGATCATTTCTGGCCCAGAGTTCAAGACCAGACAGGAGACCAGGAAGTCAATGAAATGGAAAGCCTGTGATAACAGGAGTTTGGGAGACCATGCCGAGTGAGGGAAGGAAAGAAAGAAAGAAAGAAAGAAAGAAAGAAAGAAAGAAAGAAAGAAAGACGAAAGGAAGAAAGAAAGGAAGGGTGTAAGGAAGGTAGAAAGAAAGGAAAGAAAGAAAGAAATCCATTCTCCTGCATACCTTCTGCCCTCAGTCCTTCTGCCCTGCTGCCCCCACCTGTGACAGTCCCCCAACCTCTGCACCTTTCACTCACAAACCACCCACATGGCTGCTCCCACTTTGGTGTGGGAGTGTCCGAGGCTCCCTGGTTGGGTTCTTGTTGGCTCTCCTCTCTGAGATGTGAAATGTGCCTCAGGCAAGCCAACCCTCCAACTTGGCAATGAGGACCTTCTGTCAAGAAAGGCAAGGGAAACATCCCTCACCCAGGGAAATTTCTTCCCCCATCCCATTTTTCTGGTCCTAAAGACAGTCCCCCTGTGAACACACCATGCACAGTGGAAAATCTGTGTATGATTCTGATGTTCTTAGTGACAGGGTATGGCTCTGTGGCCCAGGCTGGGGCCCAGGGACACAACCGATATTCACAGCTAGCCTCAAAATCACAGTCTCTGATCATCCTCCCACCTCAGCCTCCGTAGGGGCCAGGAAGATGGGTACCTCGACCCCACACCCCCTATTTTTATGGGTACAGAAACAGGGTCTCCCTGAGCTGCCTGGGATGCCCCTGGGCTCCTGGGCTCTAGTCATTCTCCCACCTTGACCTCCTAGAGCACTGGGATTCCAAACGTGAGGTGACGCACCAGGTCTACTACTTCATTTTCAAGGAAGGATCAAGACCAGGTTCTGTAGCTCAACCTCACCATCCCAGCACTTTGGGAGGCTGAGATCAGTGTCTGACCCAAGCCCTTAGGCCAAGACCTGACTGGGCACCTCAGTGAGACTCGTCTTTACTCTCCATCCCAAAAGAGCCAGGCATGGTGGCATGCACCTGTTGTTCTGGCTCCTTGGAAGACTGGGGAAAGGCTTACAGGCACACAGCAGGTCAAGGTTGCTGTGGCTGGAAGTGAGGCACCACTCTCCAACCTGGGCGATGGAGTGAGACTCTGAATCAAAGAAAAATGAAAAAAGAAGAAAAAGAAGAGGATCCACTTGTGAATGGAGTTGGGATCATTGTGAACAGCCAGAGATCATTTTGGAAGGAGGCCCCATCCTAGGGCCTAGAGTTCCTGAAAGATGGTGCATTGGCAGATATTCGGGCTGTGGTTTTGGGAGACTGAGATGGGGGACTGTTGAAGCCCGAGAGTTCGAGACCAACTTGTGCCACTTAATGAGATCTAGTCACTCCCAAGAATGCAAATACTGGAGTCATGCAAGGTAGCATCTGCGATCCCGGCTGTATGGAATGCAATGGCCTCTATCCCAGGGCGTTCCTTTGTTTCACCCCCATGACAGAACCTGTGATTCCCAACTGGGCATTATGGCTCATGGCCATGAGCCCCATGCTCTGGGAGGCCGAGGCAGGAGGTTGCCTGAACCCAGGGTTCGGAGATGATCCCGGGCGACATTAACAGACCTTGTCTTGGTGAGAAGTCCCCCAAATCGGGTCTGTCATTGTGGACCCCAGAGTCCTGGCTGCTATGGGGCTGAAGTGGAAGGACCTCCTCAACCCACAGTTCGAGGGCCCAGGGTCCACGATCGTGCCACCATGCCCTACCAGGCCAACAGAGACTTTAGTGACAAAAAATACACCTCCCTCGTGCGTCACGACTGGCATCCATGCCCCACTAGCGAAAGGTCTGTGTAGGCGGGAGACAATGGAGTGATTGGGAGAGGAAGGGGCCCTCCCCCCACCTCAATTTGGCAGTACGAGTGACCAGAACCAGGGCTGGCCGCAGCATTGCCGAGCCTGTTTGATCATTCTGTGTCCAAAGGCAGCCCTAACTTGGGCTGTCTGTTCCATGAGTCCACATGCATCTTTCCCATGGAATGTGGAGACAGGCCTTCTGGGATGCATGGCCGAAGGCACGGGATGAACTTGACCAGTGGCAACCTTTGAAACCTCCTGCAAATGATGGGGGGAAGTGACTTTTTCTCTCTCATCCCTGAGGGTGACTCCTCTCACTGGGTGGCAAGGGTGGTGGTGGTGGTGGTGGTGATTATTTTTGGAGTCAAAATCATGCTCTGTCGCCCAGGCCTTAGTGCAGGGGCACACTCAAGATCACCGCGGACTCCACCTGCCGGGCTCAGGCGATTGTCCCACAATGTCTCCCCGAGTGACTGGAACCACAAGCCTGCAACACCACAACCGGCTAATCTTTGGTTTTATTTCTGATGGCTGAGACACAGTCTCACTCAGTCTCCTGAGCTGGTCTTCTATCCAGAGGCTCAGGTCGTTTACTTGCCTTGGCCTGTGAAGGGCCAGGATGCCAGGCTTAGCCCCTGAGCCTGGCCTGTGGTTGTGGCAGTGGTGGTTGGTATCATCTTGCTGAGTCGGCGTCACGCACTGTCTCCCAAGCCGGAGTGCAGTGGCCTGCTCTTGGTCACCACAGCCTCCACTGGCTGGGCTCTGGTGATCCTTCCACCATGGCCTCCAGAGTGGGTGGCAAGAGAGGCATGTGTCACCACTCTTGGCTCATTTTTTTGGCTTCTTGTAGAGAAAAGCTCTGACCAAGCTGCCCAGGCTGGTCTCGAACCCAAGGGCTCAAGCCATCCTCTCACCTCAGTCACCCAAAGTGTTGGGATGACATGCATGAGCCCCCGTGACCAGGCTTCACACCCCTCCTGGGACCCTACCAAGAGGCCTGAACCATTCAGATGACCCAGGAACCTAGAGAGGGCAGCTGGATTCACCCAATGAGTCCACCATGTGGGAGTGCCTGACTCAGGGGTGTGTCTCTGCTGGGGTGCCCACACCAGCACCTGCCTCGATCCCCAGGGTGGACCTGCTCACTAATCCCAAGGGTGACATTGGTGAAAGGGAGAACGTGATTCACAAACTGTTGTGGGGACCAGATAGGCGACTCACACCTGTCTCCTTGGCATTTCAGGGAGGCAGAGAAGGGAAGATGGCTGAAGCCTGGGAGCTGAGACTGGGCTGGAGACTATAGGTAGCCCCAACCTCAACCCCAAGCAAAACCCAGAAAACCTTGGATGAGAGCAGGCCTCGGTTGGAGGATTGCCTATGGCCCAGATTTCAGGACCAGGCAGGAAGACCAGGATGTCGAACAAATGGAAAGGCTGTGATTGCAGCAGTTTTGGAGGCCCAGAGAATGGCTCGATTTGGGCAGTTTGAGAGTGGCCTTGGCATCCTAGGGAGGAAGGAATATAAAGAAAGATAGAAAGAAAAAGAAAGAAAGACAGAAAGAAAGAAAGAAAGAAAGAAAGAAAGAGAGAAAGAAAAGAAAAGAAAGAAAGAAATGCATTCTCCTGCAAACCTTCTGCCCACTGTCCTTTCGCCCCCGACCCCCACATGTGAGGGTCCCCCAAGCTCAGAACCCTCCAGGCACAACCTCTGGTGCTCAGCCTTGTCATCCCAGTGCTTTGGGGGGCGAAGGCCAGGGGCCGGCACAAGCCTCCAGGCCGAGACCCACCCAGGCACCTCAGCAAGATTCGACTCTCCCCTCCATCCCAAATGACCGGGTATGATGGCATGCGCCTATCATTCCAGCTCCTTGGAAGCCCCAGGAAAGCTCGCTGTAGCCTGGCAGGCCAAGACTGAGGTGGCCTGGAGCAATCCAGTGCCCTCCAACCTGGGAGACGGAGTAGGACTCCAACTCAAAGAAAAAATGAAAAAAGCAAAAAATGAAGAGCATCCATTTATGTATGAAGTTGGGATCTCCTCGGCACTCGAGGAGGCTGAGATGGGAAGATGGCTGGAGCCCAGAGGCTTGAGACCAGGCTAGACACCATAGCAAGCCCCAAACTCAAACCCAATCAAAATCCAGATAAACTTTTGACCACCTCCCCATTTCTCCCATCCCCCACCCATACATATTTTAGAATCAGCTTTTTTACTTTCACTTAAAAGTTGGTTGAGGTTATATTGGATTCTTTTGGGGGAAAATGCCATTGTCATGATATTGAGTCTCTATCAAGCCTCGGGGGGAGGATCGGCTCCGCCCCAGAGTTCAAGACTTGGCAGGAAGAAAAGGTTGTCAACTAAGTGGAAAGCCTGTGACTGCAGCATTTTGGAGTCCCAGGCTGATACAATGGCCCAAGTTGGGCAGTTTGAGAGCAGCCTGGGCAACCTAGTGAGGAAAGAAAAGAAAGAAAGAAACAAAGAAAGGCCTGAGAGGGAGAAAGAATGAAAGGAACGAGGGAAGGAAGAAAGGAAAGAAAGATAGAAAGAAAGAAATCCATTCCCCTGCAAACCTTCTTCCCCCAGTCCTTCCCACCACTCCCCCATATAGGAGGTCCCCCAAGCTCAGCACCCTCTAGCCCCAAACCCCCAACCCTTTGGTACAGAAGTTCATGAAGTTCCATGGCCAGTTTCCTCTGGCTCTCCCAATCTCATTTTTCCTAGCTCTAAAGCCAGTCGCCATGTGAACACAAGAAGTGCATTTGAGAATCTGTGTACGATTCTGATGTGTTTGGAGATGGGGTCTTTCTCTGTGGTCCTGACTGGGGCCCGGGGACACGACTGTCATTCTCTGCCACCTTGTAATTGTGGGCTCCAGTGATCCCCCTACCTCAGTCTCCAGTGTGGCCGAGATGATGGGCACCTCGACCCAAGACTCTATGTTTGGATTTGTGCAGAGATGGGATCTCCCTGCATGGCACGGATTAGCCCAGGCTGGCCGTGGTCTCCTGGACTTCATCCATCCCCCTGTAAGCATCCCCGAGCACTGGGATTCCTGGCATGGACTGCCAAATCAGGCCTTCTGTCTCATTTTTGATGAAGGATCAAGGCTGGGGTTGGGGGATCAGCCTCATCATCCCATCACTTTGGGTGTTCAAGGCCTGCAGCTCTCCCGAGCCCACAGGCCGATACCTACACAGGCACCTCGGTGAGACCTCATCTTTACCTTCCATCAGTAATGTGCCAGGCATGATGGCACACGCCTGTACTTCTGGCTCCTCAGGAGGCCGAGGAAAAGCCTGCCAGAGTCCAGTGGCCTGAGGCCGCGGTGGCTGGGAGAGAGGCACTGCTCTCCACCCTGGGTGAAGGAGTGAGACTCCGACTCAAAAATATAAAAGGAATAAAGGAAAAAAAGGAAGAGCATCCATTTGTGTATGTAGTTGGGATCATCATGAACAGACAGAGATAATTTGGGAAGTAGGCTCCAGCCTTGGGCCTAGAGTTCCCAAAAGACAGTTGGTTGGCTGAAAATCAGACTGTGGCTTTAGAAAGCCAAGATGGGGGACCACTGGAGCCTGGGTTTTCAAGACCAGCCTGGGCCACAAAGCGAGACCTCGTCACTCCCCAGAACACAAACACGAGTCTTGCCTGGTGGTGCCCGTGGTCCTGGCTACATGGAATGCAGTGACCTCCATCCTGGGTCATTATTTGTATCACTCCCGAGGACAGAACTTGCAAGTCCAGGTCAGGCACCCTGGCTCACACCCATCAGCCCCATGCCCCAGAGCTCAAGGCAGGAGGCTGCCTGGAACCATGGGTTGGAGACGAGCCTGATCGACATCGACAGACCTCATCTAGGTGAGAGGTTCCCAAAATCGAGTCAGGCATGGTGGCCCCAGGAGTCTAGGCTGCTCAGAGGCAGAAAAACTGCCAGAGCCCCACTGGCAAAGACCCCGGGAGCCATGATCATGCTGCCGCACCCCAGCCAGGCTGACAGAGAACTCAGCGATAAAAAATACGGTTCCCAAGTGCATCATGACAGGCATCCACGGCTCCCCAGCCATAGCTCCGCATGGGCGGCGAACGATGAAGTGATTGGGATAGGAAGCAACCCTCCACCTGCATGAAGGTGGCAAACTGGGTAACTGGAATCTGATTTGGCCGTGGCATTGTGCATCTGCCTTGATCACTCTGTGCCCAAAGGACACCCTAAATCAGGGGCACCTGTTCCTTGAGCTCACATGTGTCTTTGCCATGGGACATGAGTGTGGGGGGTGGAAGCAGGCCTTCTGGGATTCGTGGATGAAGGCACAAGATGGATGTATCCGGTGGTCACGTTTGGAACCTCCTGCGAACAACAGGGGGATGTGCATTTCCCCTCCCATACCTGCAGGTGACTCCTTGCGCTGAGTGACAGGGGTGGTGGTGGTGGCAGTGGTAGTGATTATTATTTTTTGGAGTCGGAATCCTGCTCTGTCACCCAGAACTGAGCACAGGAGCATGCTCATGGCCACCACTGACTCCACCAGCTGGGCTCAGGCAATTCTCCCACCCAGTGTCCCTGGTTGGCATCAAACGCACAGGCTCATGCCTCAACCTCTGAATGGACAAGATGCCAGGCTGAGCCCCTGAGCCTGGCCTATGGTTGTGGTGGTGGTGGTGGGTATTATTATTCTGATGTGGAATCATGCTCTGTTGCCCAGGCTGGAGCACAGAGATCTGCTCTTGGCCACTGTGGCCTCCACCAGTTGGGCTCTGGTGATGCTCTTGTTGCAGCAGCCCAAATAGCCAGAATGACAGGAGTGTGCCACCATGCTCAGTTCATTTATTTGACTTCTTGTAGAGACAAGGTCTCACCAAGGTGCCTGGACTTATATCGAACCTGGTGGCTCAGTCCATCCTCTCGTCACAGCCTCCCAAAGCACCAGGGTGACAAGCATGAGCCCCCATGACAGGCCTCCACACCCCTCTCGGGGCCCCGTTACTAATCCTGTTTTCTTTCGATGACCCAGGAACACAGAGAAGTTGGCCGGATTTGTCCCCTGAGCAATCGCAGGGGTGTGCCTGGCACAGGGTCCTGTCTTGGCTGGGGTGTTCACACCTCCACCCGCCTCATTCCCCAAGTTGGACCCACTCACTCCTCCCTGGGACCATCTAGGGTAAAGTGAGGGCATGATTCTCAAACCTTTGGGTGGGTGGGGATTGATGCGTTACTCATGACTCTCTCCTTGGCACTTGGGGAGGCCGAGATGGGAAGATGGCTGGAACCCAGAGGCTTGAGACCAGGCTAGATGCCATAGCAAGCTCTGAAGTCAAATCCAAGAAAAATCCAGATAACCTTGGATGAGGGCAGGTCATGGGGAGAGGATCACCTCCAGCCCAGAGTTCAACACCCGGAAGGAAGAAAAGGTTGTCAACTAAATGGAAAGCCTGTGATCGTAGCATTTTGGGAGGCCAAGGCTGATACGATGGCCCAAGTTGGGCAGTTTGAGAACAGCCTGGGCAACCTAGTGAGCAAAGAAAAGAAAGGAAGAAAGGAAGAAAGAAAGGAAGAAAGAAAGAAAGAAAGAATGAAAGGAATGAAGGAAGGAAGGAAAGAAAGAAAGAAAGAAATCCATTCTCCTACAAACCTTCTGGCCCCAGTCCTTTCCACTGCCCTCCCCATTTAGGAGGGTCCTCCAAGCTCAGCACCCTCCAGCCCCAACCCCCCATGACGGCACCCCTTTGGTGCAGAAGTTCATGAGGCTCCATGGGCGGTTTTCTCCGGCTCTCCTAATCTCATTTTTCCTAGCTCTAAAGCCAGTCGTCATGTGAACACACCACGTGCATTGGAGAATCTGTGTATGATTCTGATGTGTTTGGAGATAGGGGTCTTTCTCTGTGGTCCTGGCTGGGGCCTGGAGACATGACTGTCATTCTCTGCCATCTTGAAATCAAGGGCTCCAGCAATCCTCCCACCTCAGCCTCCAGTGTGGCCAGGATAATGGGCACCTCAACCCAAGACTCCCAGTTCGGATTTGTACGGAGATGGGATCTCCCTGTATGGCACGGGTTGGCCCAGGCTGGCCATGGGCTACTAGACTTCATACATCCTCACCCCTAAGCATCCCCGAGTGCTGGAATTCCTGGTGTGAACCACCAAGTAAGGCCTTCTGATTCATTTTCTATGAAGGATCAAGGCCGGGATTGGGGGATCAGCCTCATCAGCCCACCGCTTTGGTTGTTTGAGGCCTGTGGCCATCCTGAGCCCATGGGCTGATACCTGCCCAGGCACCTCAGTGAGACCTCGTCTCTACCTTCCATCAGTAATGTGCCAGGTATGGTAACACACGCCTGTACTTCTGGCTCCTCAGGAGGCCGAGGAAAAGCCTGCCAGAGTCCAGTGACCTGAGGCCACAGTGGCTGGGGGAGAGCAACTGCCCTCCACCCTGGGCAAAGGAGTGAGACTCCGACTCAAAGATAAAAAAGGAATAAAGGAAAAAAAGGAAGTGCATCCAATTGTGTATGTAGTTGGGATCATCATGAACAGATAGAGATCATTTGGGAAGGAGGGCCCAGCCTTGGACCTAAAGTTCCAGAAAGACAGTGGATCAGCAGACAATCAGGCTGTGGCTTTGGGAGGCTGAGGGGGGGAATGCTGGATCTCGGGAGTTCAATTCCAGCCTGGGTCACGTACCAAGAACTTGTCACTCCCCAGAGCAAAAACACTGGAGTCACGCATAATGGCTTCCATGGTCCCAGCTACATGGGATGCCATAGACTCCATCCCAGGGTGTGCGTTTGCCTCACCCCCATCAATAGCACATGTGAGTTCAGGATGGGCACTGTAGCTCATGGCAGTCAGACCCGTGCACTGGGATTCCGAGGCTGGAGGCTGCCTGAGTCCCTGAGTTGGAGATCAGCCCAGGAGATATGGCCAGAACTCATCACAGCGAGATGTCCCCAAATGGAGTCAGGTGTGGTGGACCCCAGAGCACTAGCTGATTGGTTGTTGAGGCAGGAGGACTGCCTGAGCCCCGCAGGTCAAGGCCCTGGGAGCCACAATCATGTTACATCAACCCAGCCCCACTGATGGAAACTCCGGTGACAAAAAAGGCACCTCTCACATGCATCACAATGATCATTCAGGGCTCCCCAGGGAAATGTCTAAGTGGGTGGATGATGATGGAGTGATCAGGAGAGAAAAGGTCCATCCCCATGCCCTAGCATGGTGCCGTCTGTTCCTTGAGCTCAAACACGTCTATGCTGTGGGGCACGAGCATGGAGGGTGAAGGCTGACCTTCTGGGATGTGTGACGAAGCGTAGAAAGGATGTGGCCAGTGGTCACTTTGAAACCTCCCATGACCGACAGGCCAGAAAGTGCCTTTCCTCTCTCATCCCTGAGGGTGATTCCTTGCACTGGGTGTCAGGAGTGGTGGTGGGGGTGGTGGTGGTGATTATTATTTGGCATTGGAATCCTGCTTTGCCGCTAAGGCCAGAGAGCAGTGTCATGCTCATGGCCACCATGGACTCCACCCGCCAGGCTCAGGCAATCCTCCCACCTCAGCCCCCAAGTGATTGGAACCACAGGCCTGCTCCACCATGCCTGGCTAATCTTTGGATTTATTTTTGATGGCTAAGACGAGGCAATGACCTGTTTCCCGGTCTGGTGTCAAACCCACAATCTCAGGCCATCCATTCACCCAGTCATTCAAAGGGCTGGAATGCCAGGTTGAGCCCCTGATCCCGGCCTGTGGTTGTGGTGATGGTGGTGGTTGGTATTATTATCCTGAGTGGGAGACCCACTCTGTCATCCAGACTGGAGTACAGAGGACTGCTCTCAGTCACTGCATTCTCCACCTGCTGGGCTCTGGCGATCCTCCCACTGCAGGCTCGCGAGTAGCCAGAACTTCAGGCGTGAGCCACTGAACCACCACGCTTGGCTCATTTTTTTGGCTTCATGGAGAGGTGGTCTCACCAAGGTGCCCGGGTTGATCTCAAACCCGGGGGCTCAGGCCATCCTCTTGCCTTGGCCACCCAGAGCACCAGGATGACAGGTGTGAGCCCCCATGCCTGGCCTCCACACCCCTCTTGGGGCCCCAGCATGAGACCCGCTCACTTCTGACGACCTGGGACCCTGAAGAATGTGGCCAGAGTTGCCCACAAAGCCCTTCCTAGGGGGAGCATTTGGCACAGGGTCATGTCTCTGCCTGGGTGCCAACACCTCTGCCCACTTTGTTCCCAAGTGTTGACCCGAATGCTCCTCCCAGTGGCCACCTTTGTGAGGGGGAAGGTGTGACTCTCAAACCCTTGGGGGGGTGAGGATGTCTAGGCAAATCACGCCTGTCTCCTTGGCACTTGGGGAGGCGAGATGGGAAGATGGCTGGAGCCTGGGAGCTTGAGACCTGGCTGGAGACCATAGCAAGCCCCACATTGACCCCAAGTAAATCCCAGAAAACCTTGGGTGAGGGCAGGCCATGGCAGGAGGATAGCCTCCGGCCCAGAGTTCAAGACCAGGCAGGAAGACCCAGATGTCACCCAAATGGAAAGCCAGTTTTGGAGATCCATGCTGGGTGGATGACCTGAGCTGGGAGGTTTGAGAGCAGCCTGAGCAATCTAGTGAGGAAAGAAAGAAGAAAGAAAGAAAGAAAGAAAGAAAGAAAGAAAGAAAGAAAGAAAGAAAGAAAGAAAGAAAGAAAGAAAGAAAGAAAGAAAGATAGAAAAAGAAATCCATTCTCCTCCAAAACTTCTGCCCTCGGTCCTTCCCCCCACACAGTCCAACATGTGAGGGTCCACCAAGCTTGGCACTTTCAAGTCCAACTCCCCCAAAATGGCTGCCTGTGCTTTGGTGCGGGAGTTCCTGAGGCTACCTGGTCGGGTTCCTGCTGGCTCTCCTGTGTGAGGTGAGAAATGCTCCCCAGGCTGGCTGACACTCTGACTCAGCAACGAGGACCTTCCACCAGGAAAGGCCAGGGACACATTCCTCACCCATGATGTTTCTTCCACCCCAATCCCATTTTTCCTGGTAAAAAAGGAAGAAACCACACACAGTTGAGAATATGTGTACATTTCTGATATTTTTGGAGACAGGGTCTGGCTCTGTGGCCTTGGCTGGGGCCCAGGGACATGACAGTCGTTCACCGCCAGCCTCGAATTGTGGGCTCCGGTGATCCTCCCATCACAGCCTCCAAAGTACCTGGGATGATGGGCACCTCGATCACAGACCGCCTGTTTGATTGGATGCGTAGACGGGGTTTCCCTGTTTGGCCCAGGCTGGCACTGGTCTCCTGGTTTCCAGCCATTCTCCAACCTCAGCCTCCAAGATTGCTGGAATTCCAGGCATAGGCCACTGCACCAGGCATTCCGGTTCATTTTCAACGAAGGATTGAGGTTGGGTTTGGGAGCTCAATCTTGTCATTCCAGCAATTTTGGAGTCCGAGGCCAGCGGCTGACCCAAGCTTGCGTGCCAAGACCCACCCAGGCAACTTGGCGAGACCACATCTCTACCCTCTATCCAAATGTGCCGGACCTGGTGGCTCGCACCTCTTGTTCCGGCTATTCGGGAGGCTGGGGAAAGCTTGCTGGGGCCCGGTGGTCTGAGGCTGCGTTGGCCAGGAGTGAGCCACCTTCCTCCAGCCTGGGCAATGGGTGAGTCCTCAACTCAAAGAAAAAATGGAAAAAAGGAAAAAAAGAAGAGCATCCATTTGTTTATGGAGTTGGGATCATCATGAACAGACAGAGATCAATTGGGAAGGAGGCCAGCCATCTAGCGTTCCCAAAAGATGGTGGATTGGCAGACAATCGGGCTGTGGCTTCAGAAGGCTGAGGCATGGGACCACTGTAGGCTGGGAGTTTGAGACCAGCCTGGGTCATGTAGTGAGACCTCATTGCACTCTGGAACGCAAAAACTGGAGACTTGTATGGTGGTGCCCACAGTCTCAGCTACATAGGATGTGGTAGTCTCCGTCCTTAGGCATTCCATTGCATTGCTCCCATGGACAGAACGGGAGATGATGCCAGGCATCGTGGCCCATGGCCATCATCCCCACACCCTGGGAGACTGAAGTGGGAGGCTGCCTGAGCCAAGGGGTTGGGGATCAGCCCTGGTGATGTTGCCAGATCTCATCTTGGTGAGAGGTCCCGTAAATCACGTCAGGCATGGTGGCCCCCAGAGTCGTGGTGTTCAGGGGCTGAGAAGGGAGGTCCACCTGAGGCCCTCATGTCCGGTCCCCAGGAGCCACGATCATGACGCCATACCCCAGCTCGTCTGATGGAGGCTCCGGCACCAAAAACATGCCTCCCACGTTCATCAGGATGGGCGTCCACAGCTCCCCAGGCAAAGTGCCGCTTGGGCTGTAGATGATGGAATGATAGGGAGAGGAATGGTACCTCCCCCCACCCAAAGGTGGTAGATTGGGCTACTGGAACCTGGGCTGTGTGTGGTGTTGCCCGACTGCTTTGATTGCTATGTGTCCCATGGCTGCCCTAACTTGGGGTCATCTGTTCCATGAGCTCACAGGAGTCTCTGCTGTGGGCCACAGGTGTGGAAGGTGGAGGTAGGCCTGAGGGGGCGCTTGACTGATGGTGCAGGACCGACATTCCTGGTGGCCACCTTTGAAACATTAGACAACTGACAGGCTGGAAAATGCTTTTTCCTCTCCCATTCCTGAGGGTGACCCCTTGGGATGGTTGGCAGGGCTGCTGGTGGTGGTGTTTATCATTATTTGGAGTCGGAATACCTCTCTATCACCCAGGCCAGAGTGCAGGGGCACACTCACGGACACTGCGGACTCCACCTGCCAGACTTAGGCAATCCTCCTGCCTCAGCCCCCCGAGTAGCTGGAACCACAGGCCAATGCAACCATGTCCACCTAATCTTTGGATTTATTTTTGATGGTTGACATGAGGTCTCACCCAATGTCCCGGGCTGTTTTCGAACTAGTAGGCTCACAGCATTCACTTGCCTCTGCCTCTGAATAGCTGGGTTGCCAGGATGATCCCCTGAGCATGGCCTGTGGTTGTGGTAGTGTTGGTTGGTATTATTGTACTGAGTCAGAGACATGTTGTGTCACCCAGGCCAGAGCACAGGGGCCTGTTCTCGGCCATCACAGCCTCCACTGCCTGGCCTCTGGCGATTCTAGTGCAGTGGCCTCCAGAGTAGCCAGAATGACAGGCGTGCGCCACCACACTCAGCTCATTTTGTTGGTTTCTTGTAGAGACGAGGTCTCACCAAGGTGCCCGGTCTGGCCTCAAACATGGAGGCTCAGGCCACCCTCTCATCTCAGCCTCTGAAAACGCCAGGTTGACAGGTGTGAGCCCCCATGCCTGGCCTTCACACTCCTCTCGGAGCCCCATTGCAAGACCCACTCCCTTCAGAAGACCTTAGACCCCAGAGTGAGTTGCCGGACTCACCCACCGAGCCTGCCCAGAGGGATTGCCTGGCACAAGGCCGTTTCTTTGGGGGGGCCCACCCCTCCTTCCCACTCTTTAACCAGGGTGGACCCACTCACTCCTCCCAGAATCCACCTCGGGAAAAAGGAGTGTGACTCTCAAACTGTTGGGGGGTTGCGGCAGGGCTGCTCACATCTGTCTCCTCGGCACTCGGTGAGGCCGAAATGAAAAGATGGTCAGAGACCAAGAGCTGAGATCAGGCTGGACACCATAGTAAGACTCCACCTCTAACCCAAGCAAAACTCAGAAAACCTAGGATGAGGTGAGGTCTCAGTGGGAGCATCACCTCAGGCACAGATTTGAAGACCAGGAAGGAAGACCAGGATGTCAACCTAATGGAAAGCCTGTGATCACAGCAGTTTGGGGGACCGAGGCCGAGAAGAAGGCCTGAGTTGGGTGGTTTGATAGCAGCAAGGACTACCTAGTGAGTGAAAAAAAGAGAGAGAGGAAGAGAAAGAAAGAAAGAAAGAAAGAAAGAAAGAAAGAAAGAAAGAAAGAAAGAAAGAAAGAAAGAAAGAAAGAAATCCGTTCTCCTGCAAAACTTCTGTCCTCAGTCCTTCTCCCCCAATCCCCACATGTGAGGGTCCCCCAAGCTCGACTTCTTCCAACCCCAACCCTCCCAAATGAATGCCCCCGCTTTGGTGCAGGAGATCCTAAGTTTCCCTGGGTGGGTTCCTGCCAGCTCCCCTCTCTGAGGTTAGAAATGTGCCACAGGCAGGATGACCCTCTGACTCGGGAATTGGCATCTTCTGCCAAGATGGGCCACGGACACATCCCTCTCCTGGAAACCATTATTCCCCCCATTCCCATTTTTTTCTGGCTGTAAATTCAGTCACCCTGTGCACGTGCATTTGAGAATCTCTGTACGATTCTGATGTTTTTGGAGACAGGGTCTGGTTTTGTGGTCCAGGCTGGGGCCTGGGGACATGACCATCATTCAACACTCATCTCAAAATTGTGGGCTCTGGCAATCCTCCCATTTCATCCTCTGGAGTTTCTGGAACCACAAGCATCTCCATCCCAGATCCCCTCTTTGGATGGGTGCGAAGACAGGGTCTCCCTGTGTGACCGGGTCTGGCCTTGGGCTCCTGGGCTCCAGCCATCCTCTGCCCTTAGACACCCAGAGTGCTGGGATTCCAGGCATGGGCCGCAGTGCCAAGCCTTCTGGTTCATTTTTGATGAAGGATCAAGGTTGTGTTCGGGGTCTCAGCCACTTCATCCCAGCAGTTTGGAAGTCCGAGTCCATCGGCCAGCCCCAGTCCACAGTCTGAGACATGCCTTGGCAACTCAGCGAGACCTCGTCTCTACCCTCCGTTCCAAATGAACCAGGTGTAATGACACGTGTCTGTCATTATGGCTCCTCAGAAGGCTGGGGAAAGTCTCACCGGAGCCCAGTGGGTTGAAGCTGTTGTGGTGGCTAGGAGTGAGCCACCACCCTACAGCCTGGGTGACGTAGTGAGACTCCGACTCAAAGCAAAAAGGAAAAAAGAAAAAAGAGCATCCATTTATGTATGGAGTTGGCATCATCCTGAACAGACAGAGATCATTTGAGAAGGAGGCCCTAGTCTTGGGCCTAGAGTTCCCGAAAAATGGATAAATGGCAGACAATTGGGCTGTGGCTTTGGGAGGCTGAGGTGGTGGACCATTGGAGACTGGGAGTTTGAGACCAGCCTGGGCCATGTGCGAGACCTCATTGCTCCAGAAACACAAACACAGGAGTCGCTCCTGGTAGCCCCCTCAGTCCCATCCACACAGGACCCAGGGGGCTTCATCCCAGGGTGGTCTTTTGCCTCACCCCCACTGAAACAATATGTGATTTCAGGCCATGCAACATGGCTAACGGCCATCAGTCCCATGCCCTGTGAGGCCAAGGCAGGAGGCAGCCTGAACCCAGGGGATGGAGACCAACCTGGGTGACATGGAAAGACCTTGTCTCGGTGAGAGGTCTCCAAAATCGAGTCAGGTGTGGTGGCCCCCAGACTCCTGGCTGCTTGGGGGTTGAGGTGGGAGGAACGCTTGGGCCCTGCAGGTAGAGGCCCCAGGAGCCACGTTCGTGCTGCCATGCACCAGTGAGGACAAGGGAGACTCCAGCGGAAAAAAGACACCTCCCACGTGCATCAAGATGGGGGGTCCACTGCTCCCTATGGGAAGGTCTGCGTGGTCAGAGTATGATGTAGTCATTGGGAGAGGAAGTGGCCTACCTCCCACCTGAAGGTGGTAAACCGGGCAACTGGAACTTGGGCTGACTGTGGCATTGCCAGACCACTTTGATCACTCTTTACGCTTGACAGTGTCCTAAATTGGGGCCATCTGTTCCTTGAGTTCACATGTGTCTTTGCCATGGGACATGAGTGTGGAGGGTGGAGGCAGGCCTTGAGGAAGGCCTCATTGAAAGTGCGGGATGAACGTGTCTGGTGGCCATCTTTGAGTTCAGGCCAGGCACCATGGCTCATAGCCGTCAGTCCTGCATCCTGGCAGTATGAGGCGGGAGGCTGCCTGAACATAGGGGTCAGAGCCCAGCCCAGGCGTCATGGACAGACATTGTCTCGGTGATTGGTATCCAAAATCGAGTTAGGCATGGTGATCCCTGAGTCCCGTCTGATTGGAAGCCGGGGCAGGATGACTGCCTGAGACACAAAGGTCAAGGCCCCAGGATCCACAATCGTGCTGCAGTGCCCCAACTGGCCGAGGGAGACTTCGGTGACAAAAAAAAGACACCTACCACATGAGTCATGTCAGGCATTTATGGCTCGCCAGGGAAAGGTCCACATGGGCGTGGGACCATGAAGTGATCAGGAGAGGAAGGGTCCCTCACCCTGCCCGAAAATATCAGACGAGGTGACCGGAACCTGGGCTTGTCATGGGGTTGCCGAACTGCCTTGATCACTCTGTGCCCAACGGCCTCCATCGCTCAGGGCCGTCAGGTCCATGAGCTCACAAGTGTCTTTTCCGTGGAGCAGGAGTGTGGATGATGGAGGCAGGCCTTTTGGGGTGCGTTGCCAAAGGCACGGGACAAACATGCCTGGTGGCCACCTTTGAAACCTCCCACAAACAAGAGGCCATCACTGACTCCTCTCCCATCACTGACTCCTTCCACAAGGTGGCAGGGGTGGTGGTGGTGGTGGTGATTATTGTTATTTGGAGTTATTTGGAGTTGGAATCCCACTCTGTCACCCAGGCTGGAGTGCAATGCAAGGGCATGTGCATGGACACTGTAGACTCCACCTGCTGGACTCAGCGGATCCTCCTGCCTCAGCCCCACAAGTGTCTGGATTCACAGGACTGCAACAGCACACCCGGCTAATCTTGGTATTTATTTCTGATGACCGAGATGAGGTCTTGCCCCATCTCCCAGTCTGGTTTTGAACCCACAGGCTCAGGATGTCCACTGGCCTGAGACTCAGAAGTGCAGGGATGCAGGTCTGAGCCCCTGAGCCTGGTCTGTGGTTGTGATGGTGGTGGTGGTTGGAATTATTATTCTGAGTCGGAGTCCCACTCTGCCCTTCATGTCAGAGCTCAGGGGCCTACTCTCGGTCACCGTGGCCTCCACCAGTTGGGCTCCAGCAATCCTCTCACAACAGCCTCCTGAGTGGACAGAATGACAGACGTGTGCTACCATGCTCTGCTCATTTTTTTGGCTTCTTGTAGAGACGAGTTCTTGCCAAGGTGTCCAGGATGGACTCGAACCCAAGAGCTCAGGCCACACTTTTGCCTCAGCCTCCCAGAGTGCCAGGATGACAGGCTTGAACCCCCACAAACAGCCTCCACATCCCTCTCAGAGCCCCACCACAAGGCCAGCTCCATTCCAATGACCCGGGACCCTGGATATGGTTGGCAGAGTCATCTGCCAAGCTGTCCCAGGGAGGAGTGCATGGCACAGGGACATGTCTCCACCAGGGTTCCCACCCCTCTGCCAGCCTCATTCCCCAGGGTGTACCCACTCGCTCCTCCCAGGGGCTGCCTCGGGGAAAGAGAGGGAGTGATTCTCACATCTTCATGATGGCAGGGATGGCCAGGAGACTTACCCCTGTCTCCTCGGCACTCGAGGAGGCTGAGACGGGATGATGACTGGAGCCCAGGAGCTTGAGACTAGGGCAGAAACATAAAAAGCCCACACCTTGACCCCAAGCAAAACACAAAAATCCTTGGGTGAGGGCAGGTTTTGGTGGGAGGATCACCTCTGGCCTAGATTTCAAGACCAGGCAGGAAGACCATAATGCTGACCAAATGGAAAGTCTGCTATCACAGAAGTTTGGGAGACCCAGGCCAATAGGATGGCCTGAGTTGGGCGCTTTGCAAGCAGCTTGAGCAACATAGTGAGGAAAGAAAGAATGAATGAAATGTATTCTCCTGCAAACTTTCTGCCTTCAGTCCTTCCCCCGCGGTCCCCCACGTGGGAGGGTCCCCAAGTTCGGCACCTTCCATCCCCTACCCACACCAATGACTGCCCCTGCTTTGGTGTGGGAGTTTCCTAGACTCCCTGGCTTTGGTCCTGCCAATTCTCATTGAGGTGAGAAATGTGCCCCAGGCAGGCCAAACATCTGACTTGGCAACAAGGACCTTCCACCCCGAAAGGACAGGAACATATCCCTCACCATGGGACATCTTTTCCCCAACCGCATTTTTCCTGGATCTAAACCCAGTCGCCCTGTGAACACAACATGCACAGTTGAGAATCATCTCACAGTGTACGATTCTGATGTTTTTGGAGACAGGTCTGGTTCTGTGGACCAGGCTGGGTCCCAGGGACACAACCATCATTCTCAGCCAGCTTCGAAATCGCGAGCTCTGGTGATTCACCTGCCTCAGACTCTGGAGTGGCTGGGCCAAAGGGCACCTCCACCCCAAACCCGTAAATTGGATGGGTGTGGAGATGGGGTCTCCCTGCATGGCCCGGGCTGGCCTTGGGCTCCTGGGCTCTAGCCATCCTCCCACCTTGGCCTCGCAGATTGCTTGGATTCCAGGCGTGGGCTGCCATGCCAGGCTTCCTGATTCATTATCAACAAAGGATCAAGGCTGGGCTCGGGTCTCACCTGTCATTTCAGCGCTTTGGGAGGCCAAAGCCAGCAGATGGCCTGAGCCTGGCCTCACATAACTCGGCGAGACCTCATCTCTACCCTCCATCCCTAATAAGCCAGGCGTGTTGGCACGAACCTGTCATTCCGGCTCCTTGGAAGGCTGGGGAAAGGCTAACTGGAGCCAGGCAGGCCTACAGAGAGGTGGCCACTAGTGAGCCACCGTCCTAAAGCCTGGGTGATGGAGTGAGGCTCTGACTCAAAGAAAATAAGGAAGAAAGGAAAAAAAGAAGAGCATCCATTTGTGTATGGAGTTGGGATCGTCATGAACAGACATATATCATTTGGAAAGGAGGCCCCCAACTTGGGCCTAGAGTTCCCAAAAGACGGTAGACTGGCAGACAATTGGTCTCTGGCTTTGGAATTCTGAGGCAGGAGACCATTGGAGACCAGAATTTTGAGACCAGCCTGGGTCACATAGTGAGACTTCGTCGCTCCTCAGAATGCAAACACTGGAGTCGCATTTGGTGGTGCCTGCGGTCCCGGATACATGGGAAGCTGTGACCTCAGTCCTGGGGCATTCCTTTGTGTTGTCTCTGCTGATAAAACGTGTGAGTCCAGGCCGGCAGACACGGCTCATGGCTGTCAGCCCCATGCCCTGGGAGGCAGAGGCAGCAGGTTTCCTGATCCCATGGGTCGGAGACCAGCCCGGGTGACGTGGCCAGACAATGTCTCAGTGAGCGGTCCTCAAAATTGAGTCAGGAGTGGTGGCCCCTGGAGTCCCAGCTACTTGGGTCGAAGCTGGGAGGACTGCCTGAACCCAAAATATCAAGGCCCTGGGAGTCACAATTGTGCCCCTGTGCCTCAGACTGCCTGACTGAGACTCCGATGACAAAAAGACGGGTGTCCATGGCTCCCCAGGGAAAGGTCTGTGTGGGCGGGGATGACTGTGTGATCTGGAGAGGAAGGGGCCCTCCCCCCACCCAAACTTGGGCTGGCCGCAGCATTGCAGTACCATCTTGATCACTCTGTGCCCAATGGTTGTCCTAACTGGGAGTTGTCTAATTCATGAGCTCACATGCGTTTTTTCCATGGGGAATGAGTGGTGGAGGGTGGAGGCAGGCCTTCTGGTGCACTTGGCCAAAGGCGTTGGACGTACCTACCCGGTGGCCACCTTTGAAACCTACCACGAATGACAGGCCAGAAAGTGACTTTTCCTCTCCCATACCTGAGGGTGAAACTTTGCGCCGGGTGTCAGGGGTGGTGGTAGTGGTCTTGGTGCTGATTATCATTATTTGGAGTAGGAATCCCGCTCTGTTGCCCAGACCACAGAGCATGGGCACACACTCGACCACAGTGGACTCCATCTGCCTGGCTCAGGTGATCCTCCTGCCTTGGCCCAGTGAGTGGCTGGAACCATAGTCCTGCGCCACTATGCCTGGCTAATCTTTTCATTTATTTTTCATAGCCAAGAAGAGGTATCACCACATGTTCCAGGCTGGTGTTGAATCCACAGGTCCATTCCATCCACTCTCCTGGGCCTCCAAAAAGCCTGGATGCCAGGCTGAGCCTTTGAGCCCAGCCTGTGGTTATGATGATGGTGGTGGATGGCATTATTATTCTTTTTTCTTGTTTTTTTAAATGTTTAAATCAATGTTTTTTATTATGATATTGTGGGGTACAGTTAAGGGTTAGGTATACAAATATGCTTCATTCAGGCCCCCTTGTTGATAACAGGTGTCCCCCCATCCCCAGACAGATGTTTACTACCATTAGTCCCATACCCCTTTCCCCCATAGTTTCCCACCACTGTCAGTCGTTTTCTTATGGTAGTGCGTTGGATGACCAGGTCCACTGTATGAGTGAGAACATGTGATACTCAGATCTTTGTTTCTGTGAGAGGTCACTCAGTATTATAGACTCTACTTCCATCCAGGTTGTTGCGAAATTCATGATTTTGTTCTTTTGTATGGCTGTATAGTATTCCATCGTGTATATGTACACATTTTTTTTAATCCAGTCCTCTTTTGGTGGACAGCATGGTTGGTTCCAGGTTCTTGCTACTGTGAACAATGCAGTGATAAACATTTGAGCGCAGTTATCTTTTTCATAGAGTGTTTTGAGATCTTCAGGGTATATTCCCAGTCAGGGGATTGCAGGGTCATATGGGAGGTTGATGTTTAGATCTTTTAGGAATCGCCACACTGCTTTCCACAGAGGTTGCACTAGTTTGCACTCCCACCAACAGTGTAGGAGTGTTCCCTTTTCTCCACATCCTCTCCAACAACTGTTATTTTTTGAGTTATTGATAATTACCATTCTGACTGGAGTTAGGTGGTATCTCAGTGTGGTTTTGATTTGCATCTCCCTGATGATTAATGAGGTTGAGCATTTCTTCATGTGTCTGTTGGCTGCTCAAATGTCTTCCTTTGTGAAGTGTCTGTTGATATCTTTTACCCACTTTATAATGGGGTTGTTTATTTTTTCTTTTCAGTACGTTTGAGTTCCTTGTAGATCCAAGATGTTAAGCCTTTGTCATACGTGATGTTGGCAAATACTTTTTCCCAGTCTGTAGGCTGTCTTCCTGTTCTCTTAATTATTTCTTTGACTTTACAAAAGCTTGTGAGTTTAATGAGGTCCCACTTGTCTATCTAATCACTTATGACCTGTGGTTTTCGAATTTTGTTCAGGAATTGGATGCCAGTTCCAACTTCCATGAGAGTATGTCCTTCATTTTCTAAGGTTCTTATGGTTTGAAGTTTTACATTTAGGTCTCGGATTCATTTGGAGTTAATTTTTGCGTTTGGGGATAGATAGGGGTCCTGTCGCAATCTTCTGCATGTGGTCAGCCAGTTTTCCCAGCACCATTTACTGAATAGGTTGTCCTTTCCCCAGTGGTAAGTGGTGGAGGCTTGGTTGAAGATGAGTTGATTGAGAAATTGAGGTTTTGCTTGTGGAATCTCAATTCTATTCCATTGATGTATATGTCTGTTCCTATACCAATACCAAGCTGTTTTGATGATTGTAGCTTTATAGTGACGTTTGAAGTCTGGTAATGAAGTCTGCCTTTTTTTTTTGGTGAGGATTGTTCTGGCTATTCTTGGTCGTTTGTGTTTCCATATGAATTTCAGTGTTGTTTTTTCTAGGTCTGAGAAGAATGTTGCTGGTAATTTGGTAGGTATTGCATTGAATCTGTAGATTGCCTTAGGTAAGATGGACATCTTCACAATGTTGATTCTTCCAATCCATAAGCATGGGATATTTTTCCACTTGTTTGTGTCATCTTTGATTTCCTTGAGCAGAATTTTGTAGTTTTCATTGTAAAGGTCTTTCACATCTCTGGTTAGGAAGATGCCAAGGTATTTCATTTTTTTTATGGCTATTGTGAATGGAATTGTGCTTTTTAGTTAGGTTTCTGTTTGTTTATTACTGGTGTAAAGAAATGCAATTGTAAGCCGGGCTCAGTGGCTCAGCCTGTAATCCCGCGCCTTTGGAAGGCTGAGGCTAGTGGATTGCCTGAGCTCGCGGGTTCGAGACCCACCTAGGCAGTGAGAACTCAGCACTACAATAAATAAAAAAAAATAGCTGGGTGTGGTAGCGTGTGCCTATAGTTCCAGCTACTTGGAAGGCTGAGGTGGAAGGATCACCGGAGTCCAGCATGTCAAGGCTGCGGTGGCCGGAAGTGGCCATTGCACTCCAGTCTGGGCGACGGAGTGAGACTCCAACTCAAAAAAAAAGAAATGCGATTGTCTTTTGCATGTTTATTTTATATCCATAGACTTGCTGAAGGCCTTTATCAGTGTAAGGAGGTTTTTGACAGATTCTCTTGGGTTTTCAAGGTACATGATCATATCATCTGCAAAGAGAGATAATTTGATCTTCTCTTTTTCTATTTGGATACCCCTGATTGCCTTCTTTTCTCTGATTGCTCGAGCCAGGACTTCCAGTACTATATTGAACTGGAGGGGTGAGAGTGGGTATACTTGTCTTGTTCCACTTTCAGGGAAAATGGTTCCAATTTTTGTCCATTTAGGAGTATGCTGGTTGTGGGTTTCTCGTAGATGACTTTTACTACTTTGAGGTATGTTCCCCGTATGACTAGATGTTTGAGGCTTTTTATCAAGAAGTGGTGCTGGATTTTATGAAAATCATTTTCTGCATCTAATGATATAATCATATGGTTTTTGTTTTGACATCTGTGGATGTATTTAATTAAATTTATGGTTTTACAAATGTTGAACCAGCCTTCATCCCAGGGATGAAGCCTACATGGTCATGATGAATGATTTTTGAGATATGTTGTTGAATCCGGTTTGCTAGGATCTTATTGAGAATTTTAGCATCTATGTTCATCAAGGATATTGTCCTGTAGTTCTCTTTCTTTGTTGGATCTTTACCTGGCTTGGGTATCAATGTGATGTTAGCTTCATAAAATGATTTAGGGAGGGTTCCATCTTTCTCAATTGCCTGAAATACCTTCAGTATGATTGGAATCAGCTCCTCCTTAAATGTCTTGTAGAATTCTGGTTTAAAGTCATCTGGTCCAGGGCTTTTTTTTTGTAGGTAGTTTTCTTATTACATAGTCAATGTCCTTGATTGTTATTGGTCTATTTAGGGTCTCAATTTCTTCTTATTTCAACCTAGGCAGGTTGTGTGAAGACAGAAAGTCTTCCATTTCCTTGAGGTTTTCAGGTTTGTTTCCATACAAATGTACATAGTAGTCTCTAATGATATTATGTATTTCTTCAGGGTCTGATGTAACTTCATCTTTTGTGTTTCTGATTGTGCTTATTTGGATTTTTTCTTTCTTCTTCTTGGTCAGTCTAGCTAGAGGACCATCCATCTTGTTTATCCTTTCAAAGAACCAGCTTTTGTTTCATTGATTTTTTGTATTGTCTTTTTGTCTTCTATGTCCTGGATTTGGGCTTTTATTTTGGTCATCTGGATTCTTCTGCTGAAATTAGGGTTTTTGTAGTCTTGCTTTTCCAGCTTTTTTAGGTGGTTTGTTAGGCTGTTAATTTGTGCTCTTTCCATTTTCTTCATGTGAGTTTGTAGGGATATAAATTCCCCTCTTCCCACAGCTTTCATGTCGTCCCAGAGATTCTGGTAAGATATTTCTTCATTTTCATTTGTTTCCAGGTATCTTTTGATCTCTGTTTTGATTTCATCATTGACCCAGGAGTTATTTAGCCTCATACTGTTTAGTGTCCATGTCTTTGTGGGTTTTGTGGGAACCTTGTTGGTGTTAATGTTTATTTGTATTCCACTGTGGTCCAAGAAGGTGCATGGTAAAATTTCGGTCCTTTTAATTTTGCTTATGCTTTATTTATAGCCAATTATGTGGTCAATCTTAGAATACGTTAAATGTGGTGATGAGTAGAACGTGTATTCTGTGGTTTTTGGATGGAGTGTTCTGTATGTATCAATTAAGTCCATTTGGTCAAGAGTCACATTGAGGTTCTGGATCTCCTTGCTGAATTTTTGTCCTGATGGTCTGTCTAGAGTTGTGAGTGGGGTATTAAACACCCCAATTATGATGGTGTTAGAGTCAATATCTTCCTTTATTTTTTGGAAGTTGCTTTATAAATGTTGGTGCACCTATGTTAGGTGCATATATGTTTAGGATAGATATCTCGTGTTGATGGAGTGAACCTTTTATCATTATGTAGTGGCCCTCTGTATCTTTTTTTATTTTTGATAGCTTAAATGGTAATTTGTCTGAAATTAGGGTCGTGACTTCTCCTTTCTTTTGTGTTCCATTCGCCTGAAAATTTGTTTCCCATCCTTTTACTTTGAGTCTGTGTATGTCCTTTCTAGTGAGATGGGTCTCTTGAAAGCAGTAGGTTGTTGCCTGGTGATATTTTATCCACTTTGCCATTCTATGTCTTTTCAGTGGTGCATTTAGTCCAGTCATGTTCAGGCTAATTATTGAAATGTGAGAGTTCATCCCTATCATAGAGTTCTTATAGAGTTGCTCTTCCACTTGGTTTATTGTCTTTCTTTTGGTTTGAGGGTTGGTTCATGTGTATTTTATTCTTTTTCCTGTACTCTTGTGAAGAATGTTGTCCTTTTTCCCCCTTTTCTTCTGTGTTTGGTACTTTCTGAAGTGTTTCATGTAGAGGTGGTTTGGTGTTAGTGTAAGTTCTTAGGGAATGGATATCTGGGAAAGATTTTAATTCTCCCTCGCTGATGAAGCTTAATCTGGTTTGGTAGGCTATTCTTGGTTCTAATTATTAATATTTTAGGACTTTGAAGATAGGGTTCCAAGCTCTCCTAGGATGCAGGATTTCTGTAGATAAATCTGCTGCTATTCTAATTGGTTTTCCATGGTAGTTGATCTGCCTTTTTCTCTTGCTGCCTTTAGGAATTTTTCTTTTATGCCTACTTTGTTTAGGCGAATTATTATGTGTCTAGGAGTTGGTCTTCTCATTTGTTGTCTTGCAGGAATTCTCTGAATCTCTTGTGTTTGAATTTTTGCAACATTGATTAGATAAGGGAACTTTTCTTGACTGATCTTATGGAAGGTTTGTACAGTGTGGTCTCTGTCTCTCTTTCTGCCTCAGGAAGGTCAATTACTCTTAAGTTTGGTCTCTTGAAGTAATCACTCATCTCTTGAAGGTTTTTTCTGTCTTTTTGAGCTTTTCTGTATTTTTAAGAATTTGGGTTAGTTCTATATTTTAGTCCTCAAGCTCTGAGATTCTTTCTTCTTCTTGGGTAATTCTGCTTTCCGTGCTTATCAGTTTGTTATATATTTCATTTACAGTATTCTTTATTACTGTTATCTCAGATATCAGCTCCTTTCTTGTTTCTTCTTAACCCTCCTCAATTCTTTTTAATCTCTGCATTAATATCTTGATATCTAGGTTTGTAGTTTGAGACCAACCAATCTAGGGGCTCTTCATTGTTTGCATTCTGAAGTCAGTTTTCTCAGTGCCTGCCCTCCCAGGTGTCTTGGAGAGACCCATATTCTTCTTTAGGTTTTTCTTCATTTGTGTAGATTTTTTTCTCTCTCTCCCTTTCCCTCCCCCGGATCCGGGGTGACACCAGCAGGCTGGGGTGGAGGAGAGGGTCGGACATTCCCTCCTCTGGAGCTGGAAGCCTCCTATCAGCACCTTACACAAGCTTGGGGTTCTATTCCCTTACACAAGCTTGAGGTCGCATGCTGAGTGCCTCAGTCAGGGTGGGCCCGGTGCTCCCAAGCTCCAAAGCTCCAAAAGGCAGGTGGTGACCCTGGGTACCTCACAGGGCACTTCATCCAGAAATGGGACCAATATTTCTGAGAGGCGGGTGCCCAGAGACTCCCTGGGTGCCCAGAAGTTAGGTGCTGGGTGCTGGGCGAGATGATGTAGCCAGGTAGGGAGCTGATCAGGTGGGAGTCACATATAGTGGAGCAGCCACAGCCTGGGTCCGCAATTCTGACCCTGCATGGGACTGAAGTTCCCTGAGCCTCATACCAGTGTGGCTGGCAGTAGGCAGGGGGCTACGGGAAGAAAAGTAAGAGTCTTTTTGGGAACTCACGTTTGGAGAGTCCCACAAATCCACCTTTGACGTCGCCATCTTACTGGAAACTCCAGCATTATTATTCTAAGTCAGAGTCTTGCTCTGTTGCCCAGGCTGGAGTGCATGGAACAGCTCATGGCCACCGAGGCCTCCACCAGCTGGGTTCCCACAATCTTCCAGCCACTGCATAACATTTGGAACGAAAGACAAGTGTGCAGCACCATGCTGAGCTCATTTTTGGGACTTCTTCTAGAGACGAGGTCTCTCCTGGGTGCCCAGGGTCGTCATGAACCCGGGGCGTCAGACCATCCTCTCACTTCCACCTCCCAGAGAGACAGGATGACAGGTGTGAACCCCCGCATCTGGCCTCCACACCCCTCTTGTGACCCCACCATGAGGCCCACTCCCTTCTGACGACCCAGGACCCCAGAATGGGCAGCCGGAGTCACCTGCTGAGTCCTACCTTGGGGGAGCGCTTGGGTAGGTGTGTGTCTCTACCAGGGTGCCCACACTGTGCCCATAGTGTTCACTAAGGTGGACCCACCTGCTCCTCCAAGTGTCTGCTTCAGAGAAAATAAGGGCAGGACTCTCAAACCTTCAGGCAGAATGGAGAAGGCTGGGCAACTCACGCCTGTCTCCCGGTACTTGGGGAAGCAAAGATGGGAAGATGGCCGGGGCCAGGAGCTTAAGAGCATGCTGGACACCATAGCAAGCCCCCACCTTGACTTGAAGCAAAATCCAGAAAACCTTGGGTGAGGGCAGGCCTTGGTGGGGGATTGCCTCTGGTGCAGAGTTTGAGCCCAGGCAGGAAGACCAGGATGATGACCAAATGGAAAGCCTGTGATTGCAGCAGTTTATGTGGCCCAGGTCAATATGATGGCCCTCGTTTGGCTGTTTGAGAGCAGCCTGGGCAACCCAGTGAGGAAAGAAAAGGAAGAAGGAAAGAAAGAAAGAAAGAAAGAAAGAAAGAAAGAAAGAAAGAAAGAAAGAATAAAATCCATTCTCAAGCATACCTTCTGCCCTCATTCCTTCCTCACCTGCCCTCCCACATGTGAGGGTTCCCAAAGTACAGCACATTCTAGCCACCACTCACCCCCACTCAATGGCTGTCTCTGCTCTGATTCAGGAGTTCCTGAGGCTCCCTGGCATGGGTCAGGCCGACTGTCCTCTATGAGGCGAGATATATTCCCCAGGCTAGCTGACCCTCTAACTCAGCAATGAGCACCTTCCACCAAGAAAGGCCAGGGACACATCCCTCACTCAGAGGCATTTCTTCCCCCAATTACATTTTTCCTGGCTCTAAAGCCAGGCGTGCTTTGAACACACCACTTGCAGTTGAGAGTCTGAGTACAATTGTAAAGTTTTGGGAGATAGGGTCTGGCTCTGTGGCCCTGGCTGGAGCCAGGTGACAAGACCATCATTCACTGACAGCCTTGAAATCACAGGCTCTGGTGATCCTTCCACCTCAGCCACTGGATTGGCCGGGAGTGTGGGCATTTCGACCCCAGACCTCCTGTTTGGATGGGTGTGGAATCGGGAGCTCCCTGTGTGACCAGGGCTGGCCTTGGGCTCCTGGACTCCAACCATTCTCCTCTCTCAGGCTCCCAGAACACTGGGATTCCAGGAATGGGCTGCCACACCAAGCTTTCTGGTTGGTTTTCAACAAAGGATCACAGCCAGAGTCGGAGGCTCAGCCTCATAATCCCAGGGCTTTGGGTGTCTGAAGCCAGCACCTGGTCAGAGGCTGCAGGCTGTGACCCACCCCCACAACTCGGCGAGACCCCGTCTATACCTTCCATCCCAAATGATTCGGGAGTGGTGGTGTACCTGTCATTCCAGCTCCTCAGAGGAATGGAGTAAGACTCGCCTGAGCCCACCAGCCCAAGAGTTCAGTAGCTGGGAGTGAATCACTGCCCTCCAGTCTGGGCGAGAGTGAGACTCCAACTCAACGAAAAAAAGGAAAAAAGGATAAAAAAGAATAGCCTCCATTTGTGTATGGAGTTAGGATAATCGTGATCAGACAGAGAACAATTGGGAAGGCGGTTCCCAGTAATTCTGACTGGGCCTAGAATTACCAAAAAAAGTGGATTGCCAGAGAATTGGACTGTGGATTTGGGAGGCTGAAGCGGGGGACCACTGGAGCTTGGGAGTTCGAGACCAGCCTGGGCCACATAACGAGACCTCATCACTCCCCAGAATACAAACACTGGTGTCATGCATGGTGGCACCTTCGGTCCCGGGTACACGGGATGTGGTGCCCTCTATACCAGGTCGTTTCTTTGCATTGCCCCCACCGACAGAACATGTGAATCCAGGCCACGCACCATAACTCACGGCCATCAGCCTCACGTATTGAGAGGCCGAGGTGGGAGGCTGCCTGAGCCCAGGGATCAAAGAAAAGCCCGGGTGAAGTGGCATGACCTCTTCTCAATGAGAGGTCCCCAAAATTGAGTCTGGCGTGGTGGTCCCCAGAGGCCCAGCTGCTTGGGGGCCAAGGAGGGAAGACCACCTGAGCCCTGCAGGTTGAGACCTGGAGAGCCACAATCGTGCCATTGTGCCCCATACCCACCAACAGAGACTACAGTGACAAAAATGACACCTCCCACATGGGTGACGATGGGCATCCACGGCTCCCCAGGGAAAGGTGAACATGGGGGTTTACAATGGAAATATCAGGAGAGGAAGGTCTCTCCCTCCACTGGAAGGAGGCAGACAGGGCAAAAGGAACTTGGGCTGGCTGTGGCGATGCTGGACTGCCTTGAACGTTCTGTGCCCAATGGCCACCCTAGTTGGGGGCCGTCTGTTGTGTGAGTTCACATGCATCTTAACCATGGAACACAAGTGTGGATGGTGGAGGCAGGCTTTATTGGTTGTGTGACCAAAGGTGTGGGATGGATGTGTCCTGTGGCCACCTTTGAAACCTCCCATGAATGACAGGAGAGAAAGTGCCTTTTCCTCTCCCATCACTGAGGGTGTCTCCTTGCGCTCCTTGGCAGGGGTGGTGGTGCTGGTGGTGGTGGTGATTATTATTATAAGGAGTCAAAATCACACTCTGTCTCCTAGGTCAGAGCAAAGGGGCACGCTCACTGCCATGGTGCAATCCACCTGACAGGCTCAGGCAATCCTCTCGCTTCGAATCCCTGAGAGGCTGAAACCACAGGCCAGCGCCACCATACCTGGCTAATCTTTGGATTTACTTTTGCTGACCGGGATGAGTTCTCACCCCATGTCCCAGGCTGGTGTCAAACCTGCAGCCTCAGACCATTTACCTGGCCCTCCAAAGGACTCAGAGGCCAGGCTGAGCCCCTGAGCCTGGCCTGTGGTTGTGGTGGTGGTGATTATTATTATTTGGAGTTGGAGTCACACTCTGTCACCCAGGCTGGAGCACAGGGGCACGATCACGGTCACCACGGGCTTCACCTGCCAGGCTCAGTCGATCCTCCACCCTCGGTTCCCCAAGTGGTTGAAAACACAGGCCTGCAACACCACATTTGACTCACCTTTGGATTTATATTTGATGGCCAAGACGAGGTCTTGCCTGGTGTCCTGGGTTGTTGTTGAACCCGGAGGTTCAGGCCGTCCACTCACCTGGGCCTCCAAAGGGCTGGAATGCCAGGGTGAGCCCCTGAGCCAGGCCTGGGGTTGTGGTGGTGGGGTTGGTTGGTACTATTATTCTAAGTCGGAGTCCAGTTCTTTCACCCAGGCCAGAGCACAGGGGCCTTCTCATGGTCACCACAGCCTCCATAGGCTGGGCTCCAGCGGTCCTCTCACCTTGGCATCTCAAGTGGCCAGAGCGAACTCAGGGCTCAGGCCATCCTCTCTCCTCGGCCTCCCAGTTCCCCAGGATGACAGGCATGAGCCCCCATACCCAGCCTCCCCACCCCTCTCAGGGCCCCACCCCAAGGTCCACTCTCTTCCGAAGACTCAGGAACCCAGAGAGGGCACCCGGAGTCACCCACCGAGCCCACCCTGGGAGGATCACCTGGAGCAGGGGTGTGTCTCCATTGGGGTGCCCACCCCTCCACCCACTACCTTCTCCAGGGAGGGCCCACTCCTTCCTCCATGGGGGCCGCCTGGCAGAAAGGGAGGGCATGACTCTCAAACCCTCAGGTGGGCAGGAATGGCTGGGCAATTCACGCATGTCTCCACAGCAGTCGGGAAGTCCAATACACGAAGCTGGTCAGAAACTGGGAGCTCTAGACTAGGCTGGACACCATAGCAAGCCCCCACCTAGACCCCAAGAAAATCCCAGAAAATCTTGGGTGAGGGCAGGCCTTGGTTGGAGGATTATCTCCGGCCGAGATTTCAAGACCAGGCAGGAAGACCAGGATGGTGACCAAATGGAAAGCCTGTGATCACAGCAGTTTGGGAGGCCCAGGCCTAGACTATGGCACAAGTTGGGCATTTTTAGAGCAGACTGGGCAACCTAGTGAGGAAAGAAAGGAAAGAAAGAAAGAAAGAAAGAAAGAAAGAAAGAAAGAAAGAAGGAAGGAAGGAAGGAAGGAAGGAAAGAAAGAAAGAAAGAAAGAAAGAAAGAAAGAAAGAAAGAAAGAAAGAAAGAAAGCTGGGCATGGTGGCTCAACCTGTAATCCCAGCGCTTTGGGAGGCTGAGGTGAGTGAATTGCCTGAGCCCGTGGGTTTGAGACCCACCAGGAAACTTGGTAAGACCTCATCTCTACAATAAATCAAAAATTAAATGGGCGTGGTAGTGTGTGCCTGTAGTTCCAGCTACTTGGAAGGCTGAGGTAGAAGGATCGCTGGAGCCCAGCATGTCAAGGCTGCAGTGGCCAGGAGTGGCAACTGCACTCCAGTCTGGGCATCTGAGTGAGACTCCAACTCAAAAAAGAAGAAAGAATGAAAGAAAGAAATCCAATCTCCTGAAAAATTTCTGCCCTCAATCCTTCCCCCCACTGGGCCCCCCACATATTAGGGTCACCCAAGCTGGGCACCATGCAGCCCCAACACCCCCAATGCCTGCCCCAGCTTTGTTGAGGGAGTTCCTGTGGCTCCCTGGCTGGGTTCACGCTGGCTTTCCTCTCCGAGGTGAGAAATGATCCCCAGGAAGGCTGACCTTCTGACTCGGCATTGAGGACATTCCACCAAGAAAGTCCAGGGACACATCCCCTCACCCAAGGACATTTCTTCCAGCCCAATCCCATTTTTCCTGACTCTAAAGCCAGTCGCCCTGTGAACACACAATGCAAAGTTGAGAATCTTTGTGCAATTCTGATGTTTTAGGAGACAAGGTCTGGCTCGGTGGCACATACTATGGGCCAGGGACAGGACCGTCGATCATGTCAACCTCAAAATCTTGGCCCCTGGCAATCCTCCCTCCTCAGCCTCTGGAGTGACTGGGATGACGTGCACCTTGACTCCAGAACCCCCTGTTTTGATTGGTGTGGATGTGGAGGCTCCCAGCATGGCCCAGGCTGGCCTTGGGTTCCCTGGGATCCTGCCATACTCCCACCACGACTTCCAAGAGTGCTCAAATTCCATGGTGGGCCACCATGCCAGGCCTTCAGGTTCATTTTTGACAAAGGATAGAGGCCTGGCTTGGGGGCTCAGCCTCCTCATTCCAGCACTTTGAGAGACCAAGGTCAGCAACTGGGCTGAACCCAAAGGCCAAGACCTGCCTGGGCACATTGGCTAGACCTCGTCTCTACGTTCCATCCCAAAATACCCTGGCATGGTGATGTGTGCCTTTCTTTCTGGCTCCTTGGAAAGCTGGTGAAAGGCTTGCCACTACCCAGAAGGCCGAGGCTGCAGTGGTCAGAAATGAGCCACCAACCTCCAGCCTGGGAAATGGAGTGACACTCCGACTCAAAGAAAAAAATGAAAAAAGGAAAAAAAAGAAGAGAATCCATTTGGGTATGGAGTAGGGATCATTGTGAACAGAGATCATTTGGGAAGGAGGCCCCAGGCTTTGGCCTAAAATTCCTGAAAGATGACAGATTGGAAGACAAAAGGTCTGTGGCTTTGGGAGGC
Source organism: Carlito syrichta (assembly GCF_000164805.1). NCBI lineage: Eukaryota > Metazoa > Chordata > Mammalia > Primates > Tarsiidae > Carlito > Carlito syrichta. The sequence goes on from NW_007259244.1 coordinate 228,626, forward strand.
CGTGGTGGGAGACTTCTGGAACCTGGGAGTTAAAGATCACCCTGGGACATGTAGTGAGACCTCATTGCTCCCCAGAATGCAAACACTGGTGTTGCACATGGTGGTGCCCATGGTCCCAGCTACACGGGATGTGGTGCCCTCCATACCAGGGCATTCATTTGCATCACCACCACCAACAGAACGTGTGAGTCCAGGCCAGGAACCTTGGCTCATGGCCTTCAACTCCATGTCCTGGGAGGCTGAGGCAGGAGGAAGCTTGATCCCAGGAGTTGGAGCCCAGCTTGGGCGACGTGGCCAGATCTCGTCTCAGTGAGAGGGTCCCCAAATCAAGTCAGGCATGGTGGCACCCAGAGTCCTGCTGCTCGGGGGCTAAGGCAAGAGTACTGCCTGAGCCCTGCAGGTCGAGGGCCTGGGAGCCATCATCATGCTGCCATGCCCCAGCCCAGCAGACAGAGACTCTGTCAACAAAAGAGTGCCTCCCACAATGTCACAACGGGTGTCCAGGACTCCCCAGGATGGAGGATGATGGAGCAATCAGGGAATTAAGGGGCCCTCCCACTGCCCAAAGTTGTAGACTGCGTGACCGGAACCTGAGCTGGCCATGGCATTGCTGGGATGCCTTGATCACTCTGTGCCTGATGGCCACCCAAGCTCAGGACCATCTGTTCTGTGAGCTCACACACATCTTTGCTGTGGGGTACCAGTGTGGAGAGTATAGGCCGGCATTCTGGGGCGCACCCAAAGGCATGGGCCGGACATTCCCCTTGGAAATCTTTGAAACCACCCATGAACAACAGGCCAGAAAATTCCTTTTCCTCTCCCATCCCACATGGTGATTCCTCATGCTGGGTGGCAGAGGTGGGGGCGGTGGTGGTGGTGGTGATTATTATTATTTGGATTCGGAATCACACTCTGTCACCCAGGCCAGAGCTCATGGGCACTCTAGTGGTCATCATGGACTCCACCTGCCGGGCTCAGGTAATCCTCCCACATTGGTCCCCTAAGTGACTGAAACCACATGCTTGCACTGTCATGCTCGGCTAATCTTTGGATTTATTTTTGATGACCGAGATGAGGTCTCACCCCGTGTTCTTGGCAGGTGTTGAAACTGCAGGCTCAGGTTGTCAACTCTCCTGGGCCTCTGAAGGACTGGGTAACCAGGCTGAGACCCTGAGACTGGCCTGTGATTGTAGTGGTGGTTGGTATTAATATTCTGAGTTGGAGTCCTACTCTGTTGGCCAGGCTGGAGCCCAGGGGCCCTCTCTCGACCAGCGTGGCCTCCACTGGCTGGTCTGCAGACCTCCTGCCACAGACCACCAAGTGACTGGAACGACAGGCGAGCACCACAATGTTCAGTTCATATTTTTGGCTTTGTGTGGAGATGAGGTCTCACCAAGTTTCCTGGGCTGGTGTCGAACCCAGGGACTCAGGCCATACTCTTGCCTTGGCCTCCCAGTTTGCCAGGATGACAGGTGTAAGCTCCCAGCATTTGGCCTCAACACCCTTAACGGGCCCCCAATCTGAGTCCCGCTCCCTTCTGACGAACTGGGACCCTGGATAGGGCAGCCAGATTTGCCCCCTGAGCCTTCCCCAGGGGAGCACCAGGAGCAGAGACATGTTTCCACTGGGGCGTCCACCTCTCCTCCTGCCTTGTTCTTCAGTGTGGAACCACTACCTTCTCCCTGGGACCACCTCACATAAAGGGAGGGGGTGACTCTCAAACATTCGGGGGGACTGGGATGGCCAGGTGACTCATGCTTGTCTACTCGGCACTCAGTGAGAACAAGACAGAAAGGAGACTGTGAGCTCAAACCAGGCTGGACAGCATAGCAAGCCCCCACCTCAACCCCAAGCAAAACTCAGAAAACCTTCCTTGAAGGCAGGCCTTGGTGGAAGGATCACCCCCAGCCCAGAGTTCAAGACCAGGCAGAAAGACCAGGATGTTGAAAAAATGGAAAGCCTGGGATCACAGCAGTTTGGGAGGTCCAGGTTGAGAGGATGGCCCGAGTTGGGCATTTTGAGAGCAGTCTGGTCAACCTAGTGAGGAAAGAAAATAAATAAATAAATAAACAAACAAACAAACAAATCCATTCTCTGGCGAAGCTTCTGCCCACAGTCATTGATCCCATGCCCCCCCACGTGAGGATCCCCCAAGCTCGGCACCTTCCAGCACCAACTCCCCCAATGGCTGCCCCACTTTGTTGCAGGAGTTCCCGAGCCTCCCTGGCTGGTTTCCTTCCAACTCTCCTCTCCGAGGGGAGAAATGTGCCCCAGAAAGGCCACCGCTCCATCTCTGCAACCAGGACTTTCTGCCAAGAAAGGCCAGGAACAGATCCCTCAACCCGGGACATTTCTTCACCCCCCATCCCATTTTTCTGGCTCTAAAGCCAGTTTCCCTGTGAACACACCATGCACATTTGAGAATCTGTGTACGATTCTGATGTTTTTGGGAACAGAATCTGGCTTTGTTGCCCAGGCTGGGGCCCAGTGATACTAACATTGATCACTGCCATCCGGGGTTGGGCAATCCTCCCCCCTCAGGTTTTGGAGTGGCTGGGATGACATGCACCTCAATCCAAGACCCTCTCTTTTTTTTTTTGAGTTGGAGTCTCACTCTGTCATCCAGACTGGAGTGCAGTGGCCGCTACTGGCTGACCCCAGCTGTGACCTGCTGGGCTCTGGTGATCCTTCAACCTCAGCCTTCAAATTAGCCAGAATTGCAGGCATGCACTACCACGCCTGGCTGATTTTTTGATTTATTGTAGAGATGAGGTCTTGCTGCCCAGGCGGGTCACAAACCTACGGGCTCAGGCAATCCACTCACCTCAGCCTCCCAAAGGCACAGGATTACAGGCTGAGCCACCGAGCCTGGCTAAGAACCCTTCTTTTGATGGGTGCAGAGACACAGTCTCCCCGTATGGTCTGGGTTGGTCTTGGGCTCCTGGGCTCCTCCATACTTCTGCCTCGGCCTCTCAGAGTGTGGGAATTCCAGACGTGGGCCACCACATTAGGCCTTCTGTTTCGTTTTTGATGAAGGATCGAGGCTGGGCTCGGGGGCTAAACTTCATCATCCCAGTGCTTTGGCAGGCCAAGACTAGCAGACAAAATAAGCCCACAGGCCGAGACGTGCCTGGGCACCTCGGCTAGACCTTGTCTCTACCCTCCATCCCAAATGAGCCAGGTGTGGTGGCCCATGCCTCTCTTTCTGGCTCCTCAGAAGTCCAGGTAAAGGGTGGCTGGAGCCCAGTGGGCCAAGGCTACAGTGGCCAGTTGGGAGCCACTGCCCTCCAAGCTGGGTGACAGAGTGAGATTCCCACTCACAGAAAAAAGGAAATAAAAGAAGAGAATCTGTTTGTGTATGGAGTTGGATCATCATGAACAGACAGACATCATTTGGAAAGGAGGCCCGAGTCTTGGGCCTAAAGTTTCTGAAAGATGGTGGATTGGCACAAAACTGGACTGTGGCTTTGTGATGTCAAGGTAGGGGACCCCTGGAGCCTGGGATTTAGACCACTCTGGGCCATGTAGCAAGACCTCATCACTCCCCGGAATGCAAATGCTCAAGTCGCACGTGGTGTTACATGCTTTCCCAGCTTTATGGGATGCAGTGGCCTCCAACCCGAGGCATACCTTTGCATCACCCCTGGTGACAGGACTTGCAAGTCCAGGCTGGGCACCTTGGCTCAGGGCCATCTGCCCACACCTTGGGAGGCCGAGGTGGGAGGCTGCCTGAGCCCAGGGTTCAGAGAACAGCCCAGGTGACATGGCAGGACATCATCTCAGTGAGAGTTCCCCAAAATCGAGTCAGATGTGGTCCCAGCTGATCAGGAGCTGAGGCAGGAGGACTGCCTGAGAGCTGCAGGTCGAAACCCCAGGAGTCACAATCATGTTGCCATGCCCCAGCCTGGCCGAAGGAGACTCCGGAGACAAAAAACACGCCTCTGATGTGCACACGACGGGCCTCCACTGCTCCCCAGTGAAAGGTCCGCATTTGCAGGAGACGATGGAGTGGTCTGGAGAGGAAAGGATGCTCCCTACCCCTGAAGGTAGCAGGCAGGGTGATCAGAGCCAGGAATGACCACGGTTTTACTGGACCACCTTGATCACTCTTTGCCTAACAACCATTCTAGCTTCAGGCCGTCTGTTTCTTGAGCTCACACATCTTTGCTGTGGGTCACGAGTTTGGAGGATGGAGGCAGGCCTTCTGGGGGCGTGTGGACAAGTGGGTGGGACAGACGTGCCTGGTGGGCACCTATGAAACCTCCCGCAATTGACAGGCTGAAAGGTGCATTTTTCTCTCCCATCCCTGAGGGTGTCCTCACGCTGGCTAGCAGGGGTGGTTGTGGTGATGGTGGTGGTGATTATTATTATTTGGAGCCCACTCTGTTACCATTGCAGAAAACAGGGGCTCGCTCACAGCCACTGCAGACTCCACCTGCCAGGCTCAGATGATCCTCCCAATCAGCCCCCCAACTGACTGAAACTACCAGCCTGTGCAACCACACCCAACTAATCTTTGGATTTATTTTTGATGGCCGACCCAAGGTCTCACACCATGTCTTGGGCTGGTGTCGAACAGACAGGTTCTGGCCATCGACTCACCTGAGCCTCCAAAAGCTGGGATGTCAGGCTGATCCCCTGAGCCTGACATGTGGTTGTTGTGGTGGTGGTGGTTGGTATTAATATTCTGAGTCAGAGTCCTACTCTGTAGGCCAGGATGTAGCACAGGGGCTAACTCTCAGCCACCGTGTCCTCTACTGACTTTCCTCCATTGATCCTCCCACCATGACCATCTGAGTGAATGGAACGTCAAGTGTGTGCCACAATACTCAGCTCAGTTTTTTTGGCTTCTTGTAGAGACGAGGTTTCTCTAAGGTGTTCGTGATGGTCTCAAACCCAGGGGCTCAGACCATCCTCTAGCCTCAGCCTACCAGAGCACTGAGATGATGGGCATGAGCCCCTGGCTGTCCTCCACACCCCACTCGGGGCCCAACCACTAAACCCACTACATCCGATGACCTGGGAACCTGGAGAGGACACCCCCCCAAGTCCTACACGTGAGGAGATCTGGCTCAGGTGTGTCTCTGCTGGGGTGCCTAACCCTCCAACCCCATTGTCCCCAGGGTGGACCCACTTGCTCCTCCCAGGGGTCACCTCTGGGAAAGGGAGGGTGTGACTCTCAAACTTTCTGGGGGGCGGGTACCACCAGAAGACTCATGCCTGTCTCCTTGGCAATTGGGGAGTTCAAGATGGAAAGATGACCAAAGCCCAGGAGCTCGAGACAAATCTGGACACCATAGCAAGAACCCACCTCAACTCCAAGCAAAACCCAGAAAACCTTGAGTGAGGGCAGGCCTTGGCAGGAGGATCGACTCCAGCCCAGAGTTCAAGAAGAGGCAGGAAGACCAGCATGTCAACCAAATGAAAAGCCTGTGATCATAGCAGTTTTGGAGGCCCAGGTCCAGAGGATGGCCAGAATTGGGCAGTTTGAGAGCAGCCTGCTCAACCTAGGGAGGAAAGAAATGAAAGAAAGAAAGAAAGAAAGAAAGAAAGAAAGAAAGAAAGAAAGAAAGAAAGAAAGAAAGAAAGGAGTCTTCTGCAAGTCTTTTGCCCTCAGTCCTTCTTCGCACCCCCACCCCTCACATTTGAGGTTCCTCCAAGCTCGGCACCTTCCAGTCCCAACACCCCCAATGGTTGACACCGCTTTGGTGCAGGAGTTCCCAAGCATCCCTGGCCAGGTTCCTGCTGGCACTCCTCTCCGTGGTGAGAAATGTTCCCCATGCAGACCCACCCTCTGACTCAGCAATGAAAACCTTCTGCCAAGAAAGGCCAGGGCAACAACCCTCACCTGGGGAAATTTGTTCCCTCCCAATCCCATTTTTCCTGGCTCTAAAGCCAGCCACTCTGTGAACATACCACGTGGAGATGAGAATCTGTGTATGATTCTGATGTTTCTGGAGACAGGATCTGACTGTGTGGCCTATGAAAGGACCCGGGGACATGACCACATTTCACCACAAGTCTCAAATTGTTTGTTTGGTGAACCTCCTGCCACAGCCTCTGCAGTGGCCGGGACAATGGGCACCTTGACCCACACACTCTGGATGTGTGCTGAGAAGGGATGTCCCTCTGTGACCCAGACTGGCCTTGGGCACCTGGGCTGAAGCCATCCTCCCTCTTCAGCCTACCAGAGCACTAGGATTCCAGGCATTGGCTGCTGCACCAGGCTTTCTCGTGTTTTTTAGACAAAGGACCAAGGCTGGGTTCACGATCTGCCTCCTCATCTCAGCACTTTGGGAGGCTGAGGTTAGCATCTGGCTGACTTCATGGGTGGAGACCCACCTGGGCACTTCAGCAAGACCTTGTCTCCACCCTCCATCCCAAATGAACTGGGTGTGGTTGTGCACGCCCCTCATGGGAAGTCCAGGTAAGGCTCGCCAGAGCCCATCGGGCTGAGGTTGTGGTGGCTGGGAGAGAGTCCCGTTCTCCAGGCTGGGCAATGGAGTGAGACTCTGAGTCAAAGAAAAAAAGGAAAAAAAGAAAAGTAAGGAGAGCCTCCATTTATGTTTGAAGTTGGGATCACCGTGAACAGACAGAGATCATTTGGGAAGGAGAACCCAGTCTTGGGTCTATAGTTTCCAAAAGATGGTAAATCGGCAGACAATCGGGCTGTGGCTTTGAGAGGCCAAGGTGGGGGACTGCTGGAGCCCAGGAGTTCAAGACCAGCCTGGGTCACATAGCAAGACTTCATCACTCCTTGGAATGCAAACACTGGAGTTGCATGTGGTGGCTTCCACAGTTCCGGCTACACATGTTGCAGTGGCCTCCATTCTCGGGCATTTCTTTGCATCACCCTGCCGACAGAATAGGGGAGTCCAGGTGGGGCACTGTTGCACACAGCCATGAGCCCTGTGCCCTAGGAGGCTTAGGCAGGAGGCTGCTTGAACCCAGAGGTCGGAGAATAGCCTGGTAATGTGTCCAGACCTCGTCTCAATGAAAGGTACCCCAAATCGAGTCAGCCATGGTGGCCCCTGGAGTACTGGCTGCTAGGGCCCCACAGGAGGCAGGAGGAGCGCCTGAACCCCACAGATCAAGACCCCAGGAGCCACGAACATGCCACTGTGCCCCAGCCCGACCAAAGGAGACTCTGGCAGTGAAAAGACGCCTCCCAAGTGGGTCATGACGGGTGTCCGTGGCAACCCTAGAAAAGGCCCACATTGGCGGGGAACAATGGAGCTATCAGGAAAAGAAAGGGCCCTCCCTTGCTCCGAAGGTGACAGACAGGGCGAACAGAAGCTGGGCGGACTGTGGCATTGCCGGACCACCTTTATCACTCTGTGCCCGATGGCCACCCTAGCTCAAGACCATCTGTTCTGTGAGCTCACATAAGTCTTTGCTGTGGGGCAGGAGTGTGAAAGGTTGAGGCAGGCCTTCTGGGACACGTGGGTGAAGGTGCAGGTTGGACATGCCTGGTGGCCACCTTTGAAACATCCTGCAAATGACAGGCTGGAAAGTGCCTTTTCCCCTGCCATCCCTGAGGGTGATTCCTCACACTGGGTGGCAGGGGTGGTGGTGGTGGTGATTATTATTTTGAGTCGGAATCCTGCTCAGTTGCCCAGGCCAGGGCACAGGGACATGCTCAAGGACTGTGAACTCCAACTGCCGGGCTCAGGCAATCCTCCCTCCTCAGCCCCCGATTGGCTGGAACCACAGGTCTCTGCCAGCATGCCTGGCTAATCTTTGTATTTATTTTTGATGGCCAAGACGTGGTCTCACCCCATGTCCCAGGCTGGTGTCTAATCTGCGGGCTCAGGTTGTCCACTCTCCTGGGCCTCAAAGGGCCGGATTGCCAGGCTGAGCCCCTGAGCCTTGCCTGTGCTTGTAGTGGTAGTTGTGATGGGTATTAATATTCTGTTTCAGAGTCCCGCTCTGTTGCCCAGGCCATAGTGCAGGGACACACTAATGGCCACCAAGATCTCCACCAGCTGGACTCCGGTGATCTTTCTGCCATGGCCTCCCGAGTGCTTGAAATGACAGGCGTGCAACACCACACTCGGCTCAAATTTTTGGGTTCTTGTAGGGACGAGGTCTCACCAAGGTGCCCTGCCTGGTCTCAAACATGGGGGCTCAGCCCATCCTCTCACCTAAGCCTCCCAGAGCGCTGGGATGACAGGTGTGAGCTCACGCCCCTGGCATCCACACCCCTTTTGGGGACCCACTGTAAAGCCCACTCCCTATCAATGATGCAGGATCCCAGAGAAGGCAGCCAGATTTGCCCGCTGAGCCCTCTCCTTGGGGAGCATCTGGAGCAGTGGTGTGTCTCCACCGAGGTGCCTAACACTCCATCTGCCTCATTCCCCAGGGTGGACATGCTTGTCCTCCCAGGGGCCACATTGGGGAAAGGGTGGGTGTGACTCTCAAGGTTTTGGGGGGCAAGGTTGGCCGGGTGGCTCACGTTTAACTCCTTTGCACTCAGGGAGGCTGAGATGGGAATATGGCGGGAGTCTGGGAGCTCGAGACCAGGCTGGACACCATAGCAGGTCCACATCTTGTCCCCAAGCAAAACCAGAAAACCTTGGGGGAGGGCAGGCGTCTGCAGGAGAATCACTCCCAACCAAGAGTTCAAGACTAGACAGGAAGACCAGGATGTCATTCAAATGAAAACATGTGATTGCAACAGTTTGGGAGGCCCAGGCCAAGAACATGATCAGTTGGGTGGTTTGAGAGCAGCCTCGTTAACCTAATGAGGAAAGAAAGGAAGAAAGAAAGAAAAAGAAAGAAAGAAAGAAAGAAAGGAAGGAAGGAAGAAAGAAAGAAAGAAATCCAATCTCCTGCAAATCTTTTGCCCTCAATCCTTGCCCCCCCACCCCCCACATATGAGGTTCCCCCAAGCTCGGCACTTTCCAGCCCCGAACCCCCACATAGCCTGCCCCCGCTTTGGTTCAGGAGTTCCCGAGGCTCCCTGACTGGGTGCTTGCTGACTCTCCTTTCCAAGGTGAGAAATGTTCCCCAAGCAAGCTGACCCACTGACTCTGCAATGAGGACCTGCCACCAAGAAAGACCAGGGACACATCCCTCACCCGGAGACATTTCTTCCTGCCCTATCCCATTTTTCCTGCCCTATCCCATTTTTCCAAGTGCAGAGGAAAATCTGTGTACGATCCTGAAGATTTTGGAGACAGGGTTTGGTTCTGAGTCCCAAGCTGGGGCCCAGGGACATGGCCGTCACTCATGGCCAGCCTAAAAATCATGGCCTCTGGCAATCCTTTCACCTCGGCCTCTGGAGTGGCCATAACGATGGGCACCTCGACCCCAGACAACCTGTAAGAATGGTTGTAGAGACAGTGTCTCCCTGCGTCATCTGAGAGGGCCTTGGGCTCCTGGGATCCAGCCATCCTCCTGCTTTGGGCTCACAGAGCTCTGAGATTCCAGGCGTGGGCCACCACGACAGGACTTCTTGTTCATTTTCGATGAAGGACTGAAGGTTGGCTCGGGAGCTCAGTCTCATCATCAGAGCGCATTGGGAAGATGAGACCAGTGGCCAGCTTGAGCCTATGGGTGGAATACCGCCCAGGCACCTTGACGAGACCTCGTCTTACCTTCCAACCCAAATGAGTGGGGTGTGGTGATGCCCGCTTATCTTTTGACTCCTGGGAAGGCTGGGGAAAGGCTCACCAGAGCCCGGCGGCTGAGGCTGTGGTGACCGGCAACAAGACACCACTATTCAGCATGGGTGACAGAGTGAGACTCCAACTAATAGAAAAAAGGGAAAAAAGGAAAGGAATGAAAAGCATCCTTTTGTGTATGGAGTTGGTATCACTGTGAACACACAAAGATCATTTGGGAAGGCGGCCCTAGTTTTGGACCTAGAGTTCCCGAAAGATGGTTGATTGGCAATCGGTCTGTGGATTTGGAAGGTTGAGGCGGGGGACCACTGGAGCCTGGGAATTCAGACCACCCTGGGCCACGTAATGAGACCTCGTCGCTCTCATAAATGCAGACACTGGAGTTGCGCATAGTGCCACCGAGTGTCCCAGATATATGGGATGTGGTGGCCTCCATCCCAGGGCATTCCATAGTGTTGACCAGGCCCACAGAATGTGCTAGTCCTGGCCAGGCACCGTGCCTTACTACCATCAGCTCTGCACCCTGGGAGGCCGAGGCGGGGGGCTGCCTGAGTTTAGGTTTCGAAAACCAGTCCTGGTGAAGTGGCAAGACCTCGTCTCGGTGAGAGGTACCCAAAATTGAGTCAGACGTAATGGTCCCCAGAGTCCCGGCTGCTCAGGGTCCAAGGCAGCAGGATCACCTAAGTCCTGCAGGATGAGGATCTGGGAACCATGATCATGCTGCCGTGCCCCAGCTCGACTGATAGAGACTCTGGCGACCAAAAAGATGCCTCCCCCAGGCATCACGACAGGTGTCCATGGCTCCCCAGGTAAAGGTATGCATGGGCAGGGGATGATGGGGTGATCAGGAGAGGAAGGGGCCCTCCTCCCACACAAAGGTGGCAGACAGGATGACTGGAACCTGGCTGTCCACAGTGTTGCCAGACCTCCTTGATGGTTCTGTGCCTGACATACACCCTAGCTCGGGGCCGTCTGTTATGTGAGCTCACACATTTATTTACGATGGGACACAAGTCTGGAGGGTAGAGGCAGGACTTCTGGGGAATGTTGCCAAAAGTGTGGGATGGATGTGCTCAGTGGCCACCTTTGAAACCTCCCGTGAACAACAGGCCAGAAAATGCCATTTCCTTTCCCATCCTTGAGTGTGACTCCTCACACTGGGTGTCAGGGGTGGTGGTGATAGTTATTTTTATTATTTGGAGTAGGAATCCTGCTTGTTTCCCCAGGCTGGAGCACAGGGTCACGCTCATGACTACCGTGGTCTACACCTGCTGGTCTGAGGCAATCATCATGCCTTGGCCCCCTGAGTGGCTGTAACCACAGGGCTGTGCCACCATACCCAGAAAATCTTTGGATTTATTTTTGATGGCCAAGACAAGGTCTCCCCCCATGTCCTGGGCTGGTGTCCAACCCATAGGCATAGACCATCCACTCACGTGGGCCTCCAAAGGGCCGGGAGGCGAGGCTGAGACCCTGAGCCCAGCCTGTGTTTGTGATGGTGGTTGGTACTATTATTATGAGTCAGCGTTCCACTCTGTTGCCAAGTCCGGAGCACAAGGGCCCACTGTCGGCCACCACAATCTCCAGTGTTTGGGATCCAGCAATTTTCCCGGCATGGCCTCCCGAGTGGCCAGAATGACAGGCTTGCTCCACCATGCTTGGGGCAATTTTTTGGCTTCTTGTAGAGATGAAGTCTTGCCAAGGTGCCCAGGCCAATCTCGAACCCAGGGGCTCAGGCGATCCTCTCTCCTCGGCCTCCCAGAGAGCCAGGATGATAGGCATGAGCCCATGCACCCGGGATCCACAACCCTCTCCCAGCCCCAGTGCTTGCACTGCTCCCTTGCAAAGTCCCGGGACCCCAGAGAGGGTGACAGATGTCACCCACCGAGCCTGCACTAGCATGTGTGCCTGGCACAGCCACTTCTCTCTGCTGGTCGCCCATCCCTTAGCCCACCTTGTTCCCCAGGTTGGACCCACTTGCTCCTCCCAGGGAGAGCCTCCGGGAAAGGAAGGATGTCTCTCAAACCTATGGGGTCGGAGAATGCCAGGCGACTCAGGCATGTCTCCTTGGCACTCAGGGAGGCCAAGATGGGAAGATGGCTAGAGCCTGGGAGCTCAAGACCAGGCTGGACACCATAGCAAAACACAGCCTTGACCCCAAGCAAAACCCAGAAAACCTTTGGTGAGGGCAGGCCACAGGAGAAGGATAGCATCTGGCCCAGAGTTCAAGACGAGGCAAGAAGACCAAGAATATGCCCAAAGAGAAAGCCTGTGATTGCAGCTTTTGGTGGCCTGGGCCGAGAGGATGGCCTGAATCAGGTGATTTCAGAACAGCCTTGGCAACCTAGTGAGGAAAGAAAAGACAAGATAGAAGGAAAGAAAGAAAGAAAGAAAGAAAGAAAGAGAGAAAGAAAGAAAGAAAGAAAGAAAGAAAGAAATCCATTTCCAGAAAATCTTCTGCAATCAGTCCTTCCCTGCCCGAATTCCCCACATGTGACAGTCTTCCAACTTGACACCCTCCAGCCCCAACCCCCCCCAAATGGCTGACCCCGCTTTGGTGTTGGAGTTCCTGAGCCTCCCCGGCCAGGTTCCTGCTGGCTCTCTTCTCCAAGGTGAGAAATATGCCACAATAGGTTGGTCCTCTGACTCAGCAATGAGGACCTTCTGAAAGAAAGGCCATGGACACATCCCTCACCCAGGGACATTCCTTTCCCTGCAGTCCCATTTTTCCTGGCTCTAAAGAAAGTCACCCTGTGAACACACCATGCGCAGTTGAGAATCTGTGTACAGTTCTGATGTTTTTGGAGACAGGGTCTAGTTCTGTGGCCCAGACTGGGACCCGGGGAAATGACCATCATTCAATGCCAGCCTCGACATCATGGGCTCCAGCGATCCTCCCGCCTCAACCTCCAGACTGGCCGGGATGATGGGCATCTTAACACCAGACACCCTGTTTTGATAGGTGCAGAGATGGGGTCACCTTGTGTGGCCCGGGCTGGTCTTGGATTCCTGGGCTCCAGCGATCCTCCCGCTTCTGACTCCTAGAGTGCTGGGATTTCAGGCGTGGGCAGCTGCGCCATGACTTCTGGTTCATTTTTGACCAAGGATCGAGGCCGGGCTCGGGGGCTCAGGCTTATAATCCCAGCACTTTAGGAGGCTGAGGCCAGCGGCCAACCCAAGCCTGCAGGCCATGACCTACCCAGACACCTTGGTGAGACCTCGTCTACCCTCCATCCCAAATGATCTGAGCGTGGTGGCATGTGCCTGTCCTTCCGATACCTTGGAATGTCGGGTAAAGGTTGGTGGAGTCCTGTGGTCCGAGGCTGCAGTGGCTTGGAGAGAGCCATTCCCCTCCAGACTGGGTGATGGAGTGAGACTCCGACTCAGAGAAAAAGGAAGAAAAAAAGGTTAAAAAGAAGAGTATCCTTTTTTGTATGGAGAAGGAATCATTGTGAACAGACAGAGATCATTTGGGAAGGAAGTCCCAGCCTTGGGTCTAGAGTTCCCAAAAGACAGTGGATTGGCAGACAATCCAACTATGGTTTTGGGGGGCTGAGGCATGGGACCACTGGCACCCAGGAGTTTGAACCCAGCCTAAGTCATGCAGCGAAACCTCATCGCTCCCCAAAACGCAAACACTGGAGTCCCGCATGGTGGCAACAATGATCCTGGCTACACGGGATGCTATGGCCTCTGTCCTGGGGTGTTCCTTTTCATCCCACCTGCCAACAGAACGTGCAAGTACAGGCCGGGCACTGTGGCTCATGGCCATCAACTCCTGCCTGAGACAAGGGATTGGAGACCAACACAGGCGACATGGCCAGACCTCATCATGGCTAGTGGTCCCCAATATTGAATCAGACTTAGTAGGCCCCCATTCCCAGCTACTTGGGGCCCGAGGCAGTAGGACCACCTGAGCCCTGCTGTTCGAGGCCCCAAGTGCCATGATTGTGCTGCTGTGCCCCAGCCTGGTTGATAGAGAGTCCAGGGACAAAAAAGACGCCTCCCACATGCATCATGATGGGCGTCCTGGGCTCCACAGGGAAAGGTACATGTGGGCAGGACATGATGGAGTGATCTGGAGAGGAAGGGACCCTCCCCCTGCCCGTAGGTGGCAGACAGGGTGACCAGAATATGGGCTGGCCATGGCGTTACCACACCACCTTGATCACTCTGTGCCCAATGGATGCACTAGCTCAGTGCTGTCTGTTCCTTGAGCTCACACACGTCTTTTCTGTGGTGCACGAGTATGGAGAGTGAAGGCTGGCATTCTGGGATGTGTGGCTGAAGGTGTGGGACAGAAGTGCCAGGTGGCCACCTTTGAAACCTCCTGCAAATGAGAGACTGGAAAGTACATTTTCCTCTCCCATCCCTGTGGGTGATTCCTCGTTCTTGGTGGCAGTGGTGGTGGTGGTGGTGGTGGAGGTGATTATTATTATTTGGAGTTGGAATCCTGCTCTGTTGCCCTGGTCAGAGTGCAGGGGCACTCTTATGGTCACCATGGACTCCACCTGCCGGACTTAGGCAATCTTACTGCCTCGGACCCCCGAGTGGCTGGAACCACAGGCCTATGCCACCACACCTAGCTAATCATTGGATTTATTTTTGATGGCTGAGACGAGGTCTCATCCCATGTCGCAGGCTGATGTTGGACCTGCAGGCTCAGGCCGTCCACATCCCATGAATGACAGGCTGGAAATTGCCTTTTCCTCTCCCATCCATGAGATTGACTCCTCGCGTTGGGTAGCAGGGGTGGTGGTGGTGGTGGTGATTATTATTAGTTGGAATCAGCATCCCACTCTGTCGCCCAGGCAGAGGGCAGGGGCACACTCAGGTCACCACAGACTCACTTGCTGGGAGAGTCTCCTGCCTCTGCCCCCCGAGTGGCTGGAACCATAAGCCTGTGCCACCACACCCGGCTAATCTTTGGATTTAATTTTGATGACCGAGACAAGATCTCACCCCATGTCCTGGGCTGATGTCGAACCCACAGTCTCAGGCCATCTACTCACCTGGGCCATTGTAGGGCCAGGGTACCAGGTTGAGCCCCTGAGCCCAGCCTGAGGTTGTGGTGGTGGAGGTGGCTTTTATTATTCTGAGATGGAGTCCCACTCTGTTGCCCTAGTCAGAGCACAGGGTCCCGCACTTGGCCACCATGGGCTCCACCGACTGGATTCCAGAGATCCTCCTGCTGTGGTATTCCAAGTGGCCAAAACGACAGGCATGTGCCACCATGCTTGGCTCATTTTTTAGCTTCCTGTAGACAGGAGGTCTAACCAAGTTAATGGGGCTGGTCCAGTACTTGGGAGCCCAAGCCATCCTCTCCCCTCAGCCTCCCAGAGTGCCAGGATGACAGCCATGAGCCCTCACACCTGGCCTCGATATGACTCCTGGGGCCCCACCATGAGGCCCACTCCCTTCCGATTACCCAGGAACCAGGAGAGGGCAGCCAGAGTCACCCTCTAAGCCATCCTCATAGAGAGGGCCTGGTGCAGGTGCATGTCTCTGTCAGGGTGCCCACCCCTCCGCCCACTTCATTCTCCATGGTGGACGCACTCTCATCCCCCAGGCTCTGCCTTGGTGAAAGGGAGGGCATGCCTCTCAAACTTTTGGAGGGCTGGGGACAACCGGGCAACTCACGCCCATCTCCTCGTCACTCAAGGAGTCTGAGACCGGATTTCCATAGCCTGGGAGTTCGAGACCAGACTGGACAACGTAGCAAACTCCCACCTCTACCCCAAGTAAAAACCTGAAAAACATGGTTGAGGGCAGGCTACGGCAGGAGTATTGCCTCTGGCCCAGAGTTCAAGACCAGGAAGGAAGACCAAAATGTCGGTCAAATGGAAAGCCCGTGATCACAGCAGTTTGGGAGGCCCAGGCCAAGAGGATGGCCCAAGTTGGGTGGTTTGAGAACCGCTTGGACAACATAGTGGGGAAAAAAGAAAGAAAGAAAGAAAGAAAGAAAGAAAGAAAGAAAGAAAGAAAGAAAGAAAGAAAGAAAGAAGGAAAGAAAGAAAGAAAGAAAGAAAGAAAGAAAGAAAGAAAGAAAGAAAGAAAGAAAGAAAGAAAGAAATACAGAAAAAAAAATCCATTCTCCTGCTAAACTTCTGCCCTCAGTTCTTCTCCCCATCCCCCCACAGGTGAGGGTCCCCCCAAGTTCGGCACTTTCCGGCCCAAACACCACCAATATCTGCCCTGCATTGGTGCAGTTCTCAAGTCTCCCTAGCCGGGTCCCTGCCAGCTCTCCTCTCTGAGGGGAGTAATGTGCCACAGGCAGGCCAAACCTCCAACTCAGTAACGAGAAGCTTCCACCAACAAATGCCAGGGACCCATCCCTCACCGGGGAACATTACTTCCCCCCAATCCCTTTATTCCTGGCTCTAAAGTCAGTCGCCCTATGAACACCTCACATGCAGTTGAGAATCTGTGTACGATTCTGATGTTTTTGGAGATAGGGTTCGGCTCTCTAGCCCAGGCTGAGGACTGGGACATGACCGTCATTAATCACTAGCCTCAAAATTGCGGGCTCTGATGATCCTCCTGCCTCAGCCTCCTGATGGGCCAGGATGACGGGCACCTCGACCCCAGACCCCCTGTTTGGATGGGTGTGGAAGCGAGGTATCCCTACATGACTCAAACTGGCTGTGGGATCCTGTGCTCCAGCGTCCTCCTGCGATGGCCTCCCAGATTGCTGGGATAATATGCACGGGCCACCGCACAAGGCCTTCAGATTAGTTTTTGACGATGGATTGAAGGCAGGCTAGGGGCTCTGCATCATCAACCCAGCACTTTGGGAGGCCGAGGACAGTGGCCGGCCCAATCCTGCAGGCCAAAAACCCTCATGCATCTCAGTGAGACCTCGTCTCTACTCTCTATCCCAAATGAGCTGGAGATGATGGCGCAAGCCTGTTTTTCTGGGTCCTTAGTAGGTTGGGTAAAGGCTAGCCTGGGCCCAGTGACCTGAGGCTGTGGTGGCCGGGAGAGAGCCACCACCCTCCAGCCTGGTCGAAGAAGTGAGACTCCTACTAAAAGAAAAAAAGGAAAAAAAGGAAAAAAAAAGAGCATTCATTTGTGTATGGAGTTGGGATCATCGTGAACACACAGAAATCATTTGGGAAGGAGGACCCAGCCTTGGCACTACAATTCCCAAAAGACTACGGATCGGCAGACAACTGGGCTGTGATTTGGGAAGCAAAGGCAGGGGACAACTGGAACCTGGGAGTTTGAGACCAGCCTGGGCCATGTAGCGAGACCTTGTTGTTGCCCACAATGCAAACACTGGAGTCAGTGGAGGCGGCCGCAGTCCCAGTTACACGGGACGTGGTGACCTCTGTCCCGAGGTGTTCCTTTGTGTCGCCCCAGCCAAAAAAAGTGCAAGTCCATGTTGGGCACCTTGGCTCACAGCTATCAGCCCTATGCCCTGGGTGGCCAAGGCAGGAGGCTGCCTGATTCCTGGGGTCTGATACCAACCTGGGCGACATTGCCAGATTTTGTCTTGGTGAGAGGTTTCCATAATTGAGTTAGGCGTGGTGGCACCTGAAGTCCCGGGTGCTCAGGGGTTGAGGTGTTAGGACCACCTGGGCCCTGCAGCTCAAAAAGCTGGGAGCCATGATCGTGCCACTGTGCCTAGCCCAACAAACGGAGACTCCAGTGAAAAAAAGACACCTCCCAAGTGCATCATGACTGGCATCCAGAGCTCCCCAGGGAAAGGTCCACTTGAGCGGGGCATGATAGAATGATCAGAAGAGGGAGGGGCTCTCTCGCTGCCAAAAGGTGGCAGACAGGGCGACCGCAACCTGGTCTGGCTGCAGCATTGCCAGATCACCTTGGTCACTCTGTGCCTTACAAACTCACTACCTCTGGGCTGTCTGTTCTGTGAGCTCACACATTTCCTTGCTGGGGAGCACAAGTGTGGAGGGTGGAGGCAGGCCTTCTGGGGCACATTGCTGAAAGCGCAAGATGGACATGCCCTGTGGCCACCTTTGACACCTCCCACAAACAAGTCAGAAAGTGCCTTTTCTTCTCCCATTCCTGGGGGTGACTTCTTGTGCTGGGTCACAGGGGTGGTGGTGATTATTATTATTTGGAGTCAGAATCCCTCTCTGTTGCCCAAGTCTGAGCACAGGGGCATGCTCACGGCCACCACGGACTCCACCTGCTGGGCTCAGGTGATCCTCCTGCCTTGGTCTCATTAGTGACTGGAACCACAGGCCTGTGCCATCACACCCGGTTAATCTTTGGATTACTATTTATGGCTGAGATGAGATCTTGGCTCGGGTCCTGGCCTAGGGTCAAACCCATAGACTTAGGCCACCCACTCACCTTTGCCTCTGAAGGGCTGGGATGCAGGACTGAAACCCAGAGCCCAGCCTGTTTTTATGGTGGTGGTGGTAGTGGTTGGTATTATTATTCTTAGTTGGAGTCTCGCTCTGTTGCCCAGGCCAAAGTGCAGGGGCCTGCTCTCAGCCACTGTGGCCTACATTTGTTGGGCTCCAGCTATCTTCTCGCTGTGGTCTCCAGAGAGGCTGGAAAGACAGGCTTGCGCCACAATGCACAGTTCAGGTTTTTGGTTACTTGTAGAAAGGAGGTCTCACCAAGCTGCCTGGGCTGGTATTGCACCCGGGACTTAGGCCATCCTCTCACTTCGGCCACCCAGAGTACTGGAATGACAGGTGTGAGATCCCACACATGGCCTCCACACCCCTCCCAGAGACCAACCGTGAATCTTGCTCCCTTCCAATGACCTAGGTCCCTGGAGATGGCAGCCAGAGTTGCCTGCCGAGCCCTCCCAGGGGGAATGCCTGTTGAAGGGGCATGTCTCCACTGGGGTGTAAACACCCCACACCCACCTCATTCCCCAGGGCTGACCCACTCGCCCCTCCCAGGGGCCATCTCGGGGAAAGAGAGGGAATAACTCTCAAATCAACAGGGGGACAGGGATGGTGAGGCGACTCACATCTGTCACCTACGCAATCAGGGAGGGCGATACAGGAAGATGGCTGGATCCCGGGTGCTTGAGACCAAAATGGACACCATAGAAAGCCTCCACCTCGACCCAAGCAAAACCCAGAAATCCTTGGGTGAGGGCAGGCGTTGGCGGGAAGATCACCTCCGGCCCAGAGTTCAAGACCAGGCAGGAAGATCTGGATGTTGACCAAATGCAAAACCTGTGATCACAGGAGTTTGGGAGGCCCAGAACAAGAGAATGGCCCAAGTTGGAAGTTTTGAGAGCAGCCTGGGCAACCTAGTGAGGAAAGAAAAGAAAGAAAGAAAAAAGAAAGAAAGAAAAAGAAAGAAAGGAAGGAAGGAAGGAAGAAAGAAAGAAATCCATTCTCCTGCAAACCTTCTGCCCTCAGACATTTCTCCCCTGCCCCCCACACATGTGAGGGTCCCCAAAGCTTGGCACTTTCCAGTCCCTACCTCCCCATGGCTATGGGGGCCACCTCCTGTAGAGAGATTTAGAGGGTCCCTGGAAGGTGGAGCAGCATCAGAGAAATAAAGAGAAAGAAAGAGAAGGGGGGAGAAAGAAAAAGACTGGACTCTGTCTAGTGCAGAAGTCATTTATTGGGACCAACCATGAGTCTTTTATCCCAAATTTTCACATGTTAAATCACAAGACTTTCACGTGAACACAAGGCCAGGTGGATGAGGTGAATCCCCCTCACTCCCCAGGTGTTTCCTTAAGCATGAGGAAAGACAATCCCAATCAAATCACAAGACTATTACGTGAACACAAAGCCAGGTAGATGAGGGGTTTCTCCCACCCACCAGGCGTTTTCCCAAGCATGAGGAAGGACAATCCTAAAATAATCTCACTGTTCCATATGCTTGGTTTATGTTCCTTATGCTTGGTTTATGTTCCTCAAAGGCAATACAACAATTCTAACATCATAAAATCCTAATAATCAATAACTTCTAAAACTTATGCATACACAACACCTAACGACTGACTTAAATCCTAATACCTTTCTATTCTGTGCTAACTTTACCTGTACTATAAAAAACTCTTAATTATAGGTCAGACCAGTTCCTAAAGAATGTGGCCCAGTCCAAAGATCATACTGGGCCTTTTCCAGGAACAATTGATTATGATTTCTTAACAAAATGGCTATTCTAAAATGCTATGTATCTATCTTAATTTCTATAAAAGTTTTTAATTCCTAATCCTGATATATAAGGCTGACCGTCAGTAATAAATCTTCTAAAATGAAACCCAAATACAAACTGTAAATGTACTAAGGCCAAAACCGCAATTAATAGAAAGTGGGAACAATGAGATTTCTAATGTTAGCTGTATTCTTATACAACCTTAAAGAATCATATTTGATCATGATTGAACTAACATAATTCCCTCACGTAGCATGACCTATTCTATAATACTTTCTATGAATAAAATAAATTCAGTTTCTAAGTAGAAAAAACCTACATTAATTGTAGCTAAAGAACCAGTTTAAAAGAATGCAGTCCAGCCCAAAGTGGACACTGGGCCCTTAGGAATGTGGCCCAATCCAAAGTTCATGCTGGGCCATTTCTGGTAACTGCAGATAATCATCTATACCATCTAAAGCTGGAAACCGCTCTCTAAATATATATACTAATTCTACAAATATACTTTTAAATCTTATAAAGAAGCTTGTATCATGTATAAGGCTCCCAAATGTGACCTGAGTTTGAACTGTGTTAAGTATAAAGCCAAAACTGCAGTCTGTGAGAAACGGGAAAAATGGATCCCTAGAGTCAGCCATGCCTGTCATATTCTCAGAACTTCATGCTTAGATCATCAAAGTCCCTGCTAGTGGGTCATGCCAAACAACAAAGAAAGGAGGAGAGAATGGACCTTCAGCTCCTGAAGTCAACCTGTTGGTCTCAGGGTCCGCAGCCCACCTGGATTGCTAATGCTCAGGTGGGCCTCTACGGCCAGCTCCCAACACAAGGCTATTCCCACTTTGGTGCAGGATTTCCCAAGGCTCCCTGGCACGGTTCCTGCTGGCTCTTCTCTCTGAGATGTGAATTGTGCCCAAGGCAGGCCAGTCCTCCCATCGGCAATGAGGACCTTCCACCAATTAAGGCCAGGGACACATCCCTCACCTGGAGACATTTCTTCACCACCAATCCCATTTTTCCTGACTCTAAAGCCAGTCGCCCAGTGAACTAACCAAAACTACGTGCAGTTGACAATCTGTATATGATTCTGATGCTTTTGGAGACAGGGTCTGGCTCTGTGGCCCAGGCTGGGGCCCGGTGACATGACCATCGTTCACCATCAGCCTCAAAATTGCAGGCTCCAGTAATCCTCCCACCTCAGTCTCTGGAGTGTCTGGGATGATGGGCACCGTGACCCCAGACCCCCTGTTTCAATGGGTACGGAGACGGGTTCTCCTTGCATTGCCCAGGTTGGACTTGGACTCCTGGGCTCTAGTCATCCTTCCAACTCGGCCTCCCAGAGTTGTGGGATTCCAGGCAGGGGTCGCTGTGCCAGTTCTTCTGGTTCATTTTGGATGAAGGATTGCAGCCGAGTTTGGGGGCTCAGCCTCATCATTCCAGCAATTTGGGAGACCGAGGCCAGTGGCCAGCCAGAGCCTGTGGGTCAAGACCCCTGTGGGAACCTTGGCAAGACCTCGTCTCTACCTTCCAACCCAACTGAGCTGGGTGTGGTGGCACACACCTGTCATTCCAGCTGCTCCAAAAACTGGGGAAAGGAACGCTGTAGCCCAGTAACCTGGGGCTGTGGTGACTGGGAGAGAGCCACTGCCCTCCAGCCTGGGAGACAGAATGAGACTTCAACTCAAAGAAAAAAAGGAAAAAAGGAAAAAACAGAAGAGCAGCGATTTGTCTACGGGGTTGGGATCAAGGTTCACAGACAGAGATCATTTGGAAAGGAGGAGACAACCTTGGGCCTAGAGTTCCCGAAAGATGGTGTTCGACATACAATTGGTCTGTGACTTTGGGAGGCCTAGTTGGGGGTACACTGGAGCTTGGCAGTTCGAGACCAGCCTGTGCCATGTAGCAAGATCTCATCGCTCCCCAGAAGGCAAACACCCAAGGAGTGCGTGGTGGCACCAGCAGTCCCAGATACACTGGATACAGTGACCTCCATCGCGGGGTCCGCTTTTGTGTCTCCCCCACCGACAGCACATGTGAGTCCAGATCAGGCTCTGTGGCTCATGACCATCAGCCCCATGCCCTTGGAGGCCGAGGTGGGAGGCTGCCTGTGCCCAGGGGTTAGGGACCCGCCAGGGAGACATGGCCAGACCTCGTGTCAGCGTGGGGTCCCCAAAATCAAGTCAGAGTGCTGGTGCCTGAAGTCATGATCATGCCACTCTGTCCCAGCCTGGCCAATGGAGACTCCAGTGACAAAAGACGCCTCCCACGTGCATCACTCCATGGCCCCCAGGGAGAGGTCTGAGTGGGTGGGGAATGATGTAGTGATCAGGAGAGAAAGAGGACCTCCCCATGCCTGAAGGTGGCTGACTGGCCACCAGAACCTGGGCTGGCCATGCAGTTGTAAGACTGCCTTGATTGCTCTGTGCCTGACGACTGGCGAAGCTCGGGGCCATATCTTCCATGAGCTCACTCACGTCTTTGCTGTTGGCAAGAGTGTGTAGGATGGAGGCAGGTCTTCTGGGGCACATGGCCAAAAGAATGGGATTGACGTACCCGGTGGCCACCTTTGAAACCTCCCATGAACGACAGGCCGGAAAGTGCTTTTTCCTCCCCTATCCCTGAGGGTGACTCATTGCCCTGGGTGGCAGGGGTGGTCGTAGTGGTGATTGTGGTGGTGTTGATTATTATTTGGAGCCAGAATCTCACTTGGTCACCCAGGTGGGAGCCCAGGGGCATGCAAACGGCCATCGAGGACTCCACCTTCCTAGCTCAGGCAATCCTCCCATCTCACTCCTCCGAGTGTCTTGAACCACAGGCCTGTGCCACCACGCCCAGCTAATGTTTGGGTTTATTTTTGATGGCCGAGATGTGGTCTTATGCAGTGTCCTGGTCTGGTCTAAAACTAGGGGCTGAGGCCATCCTCTTGCCCTGGCATCCCAAGTGTAGGGGTGACAGGCGTGAGCCCACAGACCCATCCTCCATATCCCTCTCAGGGCCCCACTGCAAATCCTGCTGCCATCAGACCCCAGGGAGGGCAGCTGGAGTCACCCACTGAAGCCACCCTAGGGGCGGTGCCTGGTGTAGGGGCATGTCTCCAATGGGGTGTTCACCCCTCCACCCACCTCATTCCCCAGGTGGACCTGTTCACTCCTACAAGGGGTAGCCTCAGGGAAAGGGAGAGTGTGACTCTTAAACCATCTGGTGGTGGCTACCCAGGCAACTCATGCCTGTCTCCTCAGCATCTGGGAGGCCAAGATGGGAAGATGTCCGGAGCCCGAGAGCTGAGAACAGGCTGGACACCATAGCAATCCCCCAACTCGTCACCAAGCAAAACCCAGAAAACCTTGTGTGAGGGCAGGCCTTAGTGGGAGGATTGCCTCAGGCCCAGAGTTAAAAACCAGACAGGAAGACCAGGATGTTTACCAAATGGAAAGCCCGTGATCACAGCAGTTTGGGAGGCTGAGGATGAGAGCAAGGCCCAAGTTGGGAGGTGTGAGTGCAGCCAGGGCTACCAAGTTTGGGAAAAAAAAGAGAGGGAAAAAAAAGAAAGAAAAAGGAAGAAAGAAAATAAGAAATACATTTTCCTGCAAACTTTCTTCTCAGAGCTTCCCTCCCAGCCCCCCCATATGTGATGGTCCCCAAAGATTGGCACGTTTCTGCCCCAACCACCCCATGACTGCCCCCATTTTGGTGCAGGATTTCCCGAGGATCAATGGTCAGGTTCCTGCCGGTTCTCCTCTCAGAGGTGAGAAATGTGCCCCAGGAAGCCCAGCCCTCTGACTTGGCCACAAGGACCTTCAGTCAAGAAAGTCCAGGGACACAACCCTCACCCAGGGACATTTCTTCCCCCCCAGTTCCATTATTTCTGGTTTTCAAGCTAGTCGCCCTTTGAAAACACCACTCGCAGTTGAGAGTCTGTGTACGATTCTGATGATTTTGGAAACAGGGTCTGGCTCTGTGGCCCAGGCTGGGGCCTGGGGACATGACCACCGTTCACCACCAGCATCGAAATTGTGGGCTCCGGCGATCCTCCTGCCTCAGTGGCTGGGATGAGGTGCACCACAACCCTAGACCCCATGTTTGAATGGGTACAGAGACAGGGTCTCCTGCGTGGTACGTACTGGCCTTGGGCTCCTGGGCACCAGCCATCCTCAATCAGCATACAAGAGCACTGGGATTCCAGGCTTGGGCCGCCATGTCCAGCTTTCTGGTTTATTTTAGAAGAAGGATAGATGCCTGGCTCTGGGCCACAGCCTCATCATCCCAGTGCATTGGGAGGCCAAGGTCTGTGGCCAGCCCAAACCCATGGGTCCAAAATGTGCCTGGGCAACTCAGTGAGACCTTGTCTCTAACCTCCATCCCAAATGAACTGGGCATGGTGGCTCTCACCTCTCACCCCGGCTCCTCAGAAAACTTGGGGAGAGGGTCACTGGAGCCCAGCAGGGAGAGGTTGTGGTGTCTGTGAGCAAGTCACTGCCCTCCATCCTGAGAGATGGAGTGAGACTCCACTAAAAAAAGTAAGGAATTAAAAGAAGAGCATCCATTTGTGTATACAGTTGGGATCATTGTGAACAGACAGGTATTATTAGGGTAGGAGGTCTCAGGCTTGGACGTAGACTTCCTGAAAGATGGTGGATTGGGAGATAATTAGGCTGTGGTTTGGGAGGCCAAGGTGGGGGACCACTGGAGACCGGAAGTTTGAAAGCAACGTGGGTCATGTAGCGAGACTCGTCTCTCCCCATAACGCAAACACACAAGTCGTGCATGATGGTGCCCGTGGGCCAGGCAACACTGAATGCAGTGGCCTCCATCCCGGGGCATGCCTTTGCGTTGTCCATGCCAAAAGCACGTGTGAGCACAGGCTGGGCACCGTAGCTCACGGCCGAAGCCCCGAGCTCTGGGAGCCTGATGCGGGAGGCTACCTGAGACCTGGGGTCAGAGACTAGCCCAGGCAATGTAGCCAGAACTCGTCTCACCAAGAGGTCCCCAAAATCGAGTCTTGCATGGTGGCAGCAGGAGTCTCGGCTACTCGGGGAATGAGATGGGAAGACAACCTGAGCACAGCAGGTCGAGTCCCTGGGAGCCAAGATCGTGCCGCCATGCCCCAGTCCAGCCGACAGAGACTCCAGTGACCAAAAAGACACCCCTAGCATGTGTCATGGCTGGCATCCACGGTTTCCCAGGGAAATGTCCGAGTGGGAGGGTGACGATGGAGTGACCAGGAGAGGAAGTTGCCCTCCACCCGCCTGAAGGTGGCAGACCGGGTGACTGGAACCTGGGCTGGCTACGGAGTTGGCAGACTGCCTTGATTGCTCTGTGCCCAATGTCCACCATAATTCGGCACTGTCTATTCTGTGAGCTCACACTCCTCTTTGCCATGGGACACGATGTGGAGGGTGGAGGCAGAGCTTCTGGGACAAATGGCTGAAGGCGCATGATGGACATGACCGGTGGCCACCTTTGAAACCTTCCACAAATGACAGGCTGGAAAATGCCTTTTCCACTCCCATCCCTGAGGATGACTCCTCGTCCTGGCTGGCAGTGGTGGTGGTGGTGCTGGTAGTGGTGATTATAATTATTTGGAGTTGGAATCCCGCTCTGTGGATCAGGTCGGAGTGCAGGGGCACACTCACCACCAAAGTTGACTCATCCTGCCGAACTAAGGCAATCCTCCTGCTTTGGCTTTCTGAGTGGCTGGAATCACAGGCCTGCACCACCACACCTGGCTAATTTATTTTTGTTGGCAGAGACGAGGTCTCACCCCATGTCCTGAGGAGGCGTCGAACCAGGGACTCAGGTCATCCTCTTTCCTCGGTCTTCTAAGGGCCAGGTTGCCAGGAGGAACCCTTGAGCCCAGCCTGTGGTTGTGGGGGTGGTAGTGATTGGTATTATTATTCTAAATTGGAGTCCCTCTCTGTTGCCCAGGCCAGAGCACAGGGTCCCACTTTTGGCCATTGTGGCCTCCATCAGCTTGGCTAAGGCAATCCTCCTGTTGAGGCCTTCCAGTGTATGGAATGATAGGCATGAGCCATCATGCTCGGCTCATTTTTTTGGCATCTTGTAGAGGTGAGTTCGTGCCAAGGTGTCTGGTCTGGTCTCGAACCCTGGGACTCAGACCATTGCTCACCTAGGCCTCACAGAGAACTGGGATGACACGGGTGAGCCCTGAGTCCGGCCTCCACACCCTTCTTGGGGACCCACCTTACACCCTGATCCCTTATGACGACCCAGGACCCTGGAGTGGGTGACCAGAGTCATCCACAAAGTCTTCTCTGGGGGGAATGACCGGTGCAGGGATGTGTCTCTGCCAAGGCACCCACTCCTCCACCCGCCTCATTCCCCAGGGTAGACCACATGCTCCTCCCAGGGCCTGCCTCAAGGAAAGGTGGGGAGTGAATCATGACTCTCAATCCTTCAGTGGGATGGGGACACCTGGGTGACTCATGCCTGTCTCCTTGGCACTAGGGGAGACTGAGACAGGAATTTAGCCAGAGCCTAGGTACTCAAGACCAAGTTGGCCACGATTGCAAGCCCCCACCTCAACCCCAAGTAAAATCTAGAAAACCTTGGGTGAGGACAGACCTTGGCAGGATGATCGCCTCTGGCCTAGAGGTCAAGAACAGGCAGGCAGACCAGGATGTCGACCAAATGGAAAGCCTGTGAATGCAGCAGTTTGGGAGGCCCAGGCCAAGAGGATGACCCAAGTTGGTGATTTGAGAGCAGCCTTGGCAACCTAGAGAGGAAAGAAAATAAAGAAAGGAAGAAAGAAAGAAAGAAAGAAAGAAAGAAAGAAAGAAAGAAAGAAAGAAAGAAAGAAAGAAAGGAAGGAAGGAAGGAAGGAAGGAAGGAAGGAAGGAAAGGAGGATGGAAGAAAGGAAAGAATTAAATAAAGAAAGAAGGAAAGATAGAAAATAAAAAAGAAAGAAATCCATTTTCCTGCAAACATTCTGCCCTCAGTCTTTCCCTCCCCACCACCATCACATGTGAGATTCCCCCAAGCTTGGTACCTTCCAGACCCAACCCCTCCAATATCTGCCCCTGCTTTGGTGCAAGAATTCCCGAGGCACCCTGGCCAGGTTCCTGCCAGCTCTTCTCTCCAAGGTGAAAAGTGTGCCCCAGGCAGGCTGACCCTGTGACTTGGAACCGAGGACCTTAGTCCAAGAAAGGCCAGGGATACATCCCTCACCCGGGGACATTTCTCTACCCCAACCCCATTTTTGCTGGCTGTAAAGCTAGTTGCCCTGTGAACACATCACGTGTAGTTGAGAATCTGTGTATGATTCTGATGTTTTTGGAGACAGGGCCTAGCCTGGGGCCCTCTGTGGCCTAGCCTGGGGCCCGTGGACATGAGTGTCTTTCACCGCCAGCTTTGAAATTGCAGGCTCCAGTGATCATCTTGCCTCAGCCTCCAGAGTGTACAGGATGACAG
This sequence comes from Carlito syrichta, assembly GCF_000164805.1. NCBI lineage: Eukaryota > Metazoa > Chordata > Mammalia > Primates > Tarsiidae > Carlito > Carlito syrichta. The sequence continues at coordinate 255,785 of NW_007259244.1, forward strand.
GCATCTCGACCCCAGACCCCCTGCTTTTATGGGTGCAGAGACGGGGTCTCCCTACGTGGCCTGGGAAGGTCTTGGGCTCTGGGGCTCCAGCCATTCACCCTCCTCGGCCTCCCAGAGCGCTGGGATTCTAGACGTGGTCCTCAGTGCCAGGCATTCTGGTTCGTTTTTGATGAACAATCGAGGCCATGCCCGGGGGCTCAGCCTCATCATCCCAGCACTTTGATAGGCCGAATCAGTGACTGGCCTGAGCCCACTGGCCGAAACCCCCCGAGCACCATGACATGACCTCATCTCTACCATCCATCCCTAATGAGCGGGTATGGTGGCATGTACCTGTCATTCTGGCTCCTCCAAAGACTGGGGAAATGCTTACTGGAGTCCAGCGGGCCAATGCTGTGGTGGCTGGAGCAAACCACCACCCTCCAACCTGGGTGAATGAGTACGACTCTGACTCAAAGGAAACAAGGAGAAAGAAAACAAAAGAAGAGCATCCATTTGTGTTTTGGAGTTCGGATAATTGTGAACAGACAGATCATTTGGGAAAGAGGCCCAGCCTTGGGCCTAGAGTTCCCGAAAGATGGTGAATCAGCAGACAATCGGGCTGTGGCTTTTTTTTTTTGAGTTGGAGTCTCACTCTGTCTCCCAGACTGGAATGCAGTGGCCACTCCCGGCCACCACAGCCTCTAACTGCTGGGCTCTGGTGATCCTTTTGCCTCAGGCTTCCAAGTAGCCGGAATTACAGGCAAGGGCTACCATGCCCGGCTAATTTTTTTTTATTTATTGTAGAGATGAGGTCTCGCTGCCCAGGCAGGTCTCGAACCCACAGGCTCAGGCAATCCACTCACCTCAGCCTCCCAAAGGCATGGGATTACAGGCTGAGCCACTGAGCCTGGTGGGGCTGTGACTTTGAGAGGCCAAGACAGGGGACTGCAGGAGCATGGGAGTTTGAGACTAGCCTGGGACACATAGTCAGACCTCATCGCTCCCAAGAACACAAACACTGGAGTCGCCCATGGTGGCCCCCGTGGTCCCGGCTACATGGGTTGTGGTGCTTCCATCCTGGGGCATTCCTTGCATCACCCTGCTGACAGAACGTGGGAGTCCAGGCCAGGCACCCTGGCACAAGGCCATCAGCCCAGCTCCTGGGAAGTCCATGGCGGGAGGTTGCCTGGGCCCAGGTTTCAGAGACCAGCCTGGGTGTAGTGGGCAGACCTCATCTTGGTGAAAGGTCCCTAAAATATTGTCATACGTGGTGGCCCCTTGTTTGCTCAGTCCCTGTTACCCATCCTATCTTGGAGCCATCTCTTCTGTGATCTCACATACATCTTTAATGTGGGGCATGAGTGTGGAGGGTGGAGGCAGGTCTTCTGGAAAGTGTGGCCGAAGGTGTGGGGTGGACATGCTGGTGGCCACCTTTGAAAACTCCAATGATTGACATGTGGGAAAGTGACTTTTCCTCTCCCATCCCTGAGGGTGACTCCTTGAACTGGGTGACAGGTGTGGTGGTGGTGGCAGAATTATATTTGGAGTTGGAATCCCACTCTGTCACACAGGCTGGAATGCAGGTGCTAGCCCAAGGCCACTATGGACTCCACCTGCCAAGCTCAGACAATCCTCCCACCTTGGGCCCCAAGTGGCTGAAACAACAGACCTGAGACACCATGCCCAGTAATATTTGGATATATTTTGATGGCCGAGACAAGGTCAAACCCAGGGTCCTGGGCTGTTCTCAAACACACAGGCTCAGGCTGTCCACTCACTCCACCCTTGAAGGACCAGGATTCTGGTAGAGCCCCTGAGATGGCCCTGTGGTTGTGGTCGTGGAGGTTGATAATTTTTTTTTTTTTTTGAGTTGGAGTCTCACTCTGTCACCCAGACTGGAGTGCAGTGGCTGCTCCCGGCCACCACAGCCTTGATCTCCTGGGCTCCGGTGATCCTTCTGCCTCAGCCTTCCGAGTAGCCGAATTACAGGCATGCGCTACCACGCCCAGCTGCTTTTTTTGATTTATTGTAGAGATGAGGTCTCGCTGCCCAGGTGGGTCTCGAACCCGCAGGCTCAGGCAATCCACTCATCTCAGCCTCCCAAAAGCACAGGATTACAGGCTGAGCCACCAAGTCCAGCGGTATTATTATTCTGACTTGGAATCCTGCTCTGTCACCCAGGCCAGAGCACAGGGTCCCACACTGTGGGCTCAGGTTATCATCCTGCCATGGCCTCTGGAGTGGTCAGAAAGACACGTGTGTGCCATCACACTCAGCTCATTTTCTTTGTTTCTTGTAGGGACAAGGTATCACCAAGGTACCTGGGCTGTGCTCGAATATGGGAGCTCATGCCATCCTCTTGCCTCGGCCTCCCAAGGAACCAGGTAACAAGTGTGAGTCACTGCGTCCAGCCTTCACACGCCTCTCGAAGCCCCACCATAAGGCCTGCTCCCTTCAGATGACCCTGGACACCAGAGAGGGCAGCCAGAGTCGTCCGTTGAGCCCACCCAAGAGGAGAATGTGTCACAGGGGCGTGTCTCCACAGGGTAAGCCATCTCTCTGCCTGCCTTGTTCCCCAGGGTGGACCCACTTGATCCTCCCAGGGGCCACCTTGGTGAAAGGGAGGGCTTGACTCTCAAACATTCAGGGGGGATGAGGATGGCCGAGCAACTCTTGCCTGTCTCCTTGGCACTCAGGGAGGCCAAGATGGGAAGATGTTCAGAACCTGCGAGTTGGAGATCAGGCTGGACATCATAGAAGGCCCCGACATATACCCCAAGCAAACCCCAGAAAACTTTGTAAGGCCAGGCCTCAGCGGGAGGATCGCCTCTGGTCCAGAGATCAAAAGCAAGCAGGAAGACTCGGATGTTGCCCAAATGGAAAGCCTGTGATTGCAGCAGTTTTGGAGGCCCAGGCCGAGAGGATGGCCCGAGTTGGGGTGTTTGAGAACAGCCTGGGCAACCTAGTGAGGAAAGAAAAGAAGGAAAGGAAGGAAGAAAGAAAGAAAGAAAGAAAGAAAGAAAGAAAGAAGTCCATTCTCCTCCAAAACTTCTCTCAATCTTTCCACCACTGCTCCCCCACATGTGAGTGTCTACCAATTTGGCACCTACCAGCCCCAACCCACCTCACAATGGTTGCCCCCTATTTGGTGCGGGAGTTCCTGAACCTCCTTCACCAGGTTCCTGCAGGTTCTCCTCTTCAAGGTGAGAAATGTATCCAAGGCAAGCTGACCATCTGATTCGACAATAAGGGCCTCCGCCAAGAAAGGCCAGGAGCATATCCCTCACCCGGGGACATTTCTGCACCCTGAATCCAATTTTTCCTGGCTGTAAAGTCAGTTACCCTGTGAACAAACAATGCATAGTTGAGAATGTTTTTGGAGACAGTGTCTGGCTCTTTGGCTCAGCCTGGGGCCTGGGGACACAAACTTTGTTCACTGCCAGCCTCGAAATCATGGACGATCCTCCACTCTCAGCATCCGGAGTGACCAGGACAATGGGCAACTCCACCCCAGGCCATCTGTATGGAGGCGTGCAAAGATGAGGACTCCCTTTGTGGATCGGGCTGGGCTTGGGCTCCTGGGCTCCTGCCATCCTCACACTTCAGGCTCCCAGAGCACTGGGATTCCAGGTATGGGCTGCCATGCCAGACCTTATGATTCTTTTTTGATGAAGGATAGAGCCCAGACTTGGGAGTTGAGCCTTATCATCCCAGCGCTTTGGGAGGCCAAGGCCTGCGACCAACTTGAGCCTGTGGGCCAAGACCTCCTTGGGCACAACAGCAAGACCTCATCTCTATCACCCATCCCAAATGAGCTGGGCATGATGGCGTGTGCCTGTCGTTCCAGCTTCTTGGAAGGCCAGGGAAAGGCTCACCGGAGCTTGTCGGGCTGAGCCAGCGGTGGCCAGAAGCGAGATACCACCCTCCAGCCTGGGTGATGGAGTGAAAATCTGACTCAAAAAAAAAGGAAAAAGGTAAAACAGAAGTGCATCGATTTGTGTATGGAGTTGGGATCATCATGAAGAGACAGAGATCATTTGGGAAGGAGGCCCCAGACTTGGGCCTAGAGTTCCTGAAAGTTGGTGGATCAGCAGACAATTGGGCTGTGACTACAGAAGGCTGAGTCCGGGAACCACTGGAGCCTGGGAATTTGAGACCAGCCTTGGCCACATAGTGAGACCTTGTTGCTTCCCAAACATACACTGGAATTGTGCGTGGTGGCACATGCAATCCCAGCTACAAGGAAAGCGATGGCCTCCATCCCTGGGTATTTCTTTGTGTCACCCCCGCCAACAGAATGTGTGATTCCAGGCCAGGCAGCCTGGGTAACAGCCGTCAGAACCACGCCCTGGGAGGCCAAGGCAGGAGGCTGCCTGAGCATAGTGGTCAGAGACCAGAATGGGCAAGGTGTGCCAACCTTGTCTCTGTGAGAGGTCCCCAAAATCGAGTCAGGCATTGTGGCCCCCGGAGTCCCAGGTACTCAGGGACCTAGGCTAGAGGACCAACTGAGCTCCGTAGGTCGAAGCCCTGGGAGTCATGATCATTCTGCTGCACCCCATCCTTGCCAATGGAGGCTGCAGCAACAAAAAAGACACATCCCACCTGTGTCAAGATGGGCATCCACGATTCCCCAGGGAAAGGTTCAGGTGGGCAGGGGATGATGGAGTGATCAGGAGAGGAAAGAGCCCTCCTCCCTCCTGAAGGTGGCAGACAAGGTGACCAGAACCTGGGGTGGCCGCTGCATTGCCATACCGCCTTGATTGCTCTGTGCCCAATGCCGCCCTAGATCAGGGTTGTCTGTCCCGTGAGTTCACGGAAGTCTTTGCTGTGGAGGACGAGTGTGGAGGGTGGAGGCAGGCCCTCTGTGGCACGTGGTCCAAGGTGTGGGATGAACGTGCCCGGGGGCCACCTTTGAAACCTCCCACAAATGACAGACCCTGAAAATGCCTTGTCCTCTCCCATCCCTGAGGGTGACACCTCATGCTGGGTGGCAGGGGTGGTGGTGATTATTATTTTTATTTGGAGTTGGAATCTCACTTTGTTCCCCAGAATGGAGTGCAGGGGCAAGCTCACGGCCACCATGGACTCCACCTGCCAGGCTGAGGTGATCCTCCTGCCTCGGTCCCCAAGTGGCTGGAACCAAAGGCCTGTGCTACCATGCTCAGCTAATATTTGGATTTATTTTTCTTGACTGAGATGAGGTCTCACCCCTTGTCCTGGGCTGGTGTTGGAGCCGAAGGCTCAGGTCATCCACTCGCCTGGGCCTCCAAAGGGCCAGGATGCCAGGCTGAGCCCCTTAGCTCGGCTTGTGGGGGTGGTGGTAGTTGGTATTATTATTCTGAGTACCAATCTGTTGCCAAGGCCGGAGTGCAGGGGCCCACTCTCGGCCACTGCAGCCTCCATGGGCTGGGCTCCAACATACATCCCACATTGGCCTATCGAGTGGCTGGAATGCCATGCTTGCACCACCATGTTCGGCTAATTTTTTAGACTTCTTGTAAAGACGAGGTCTCACCAAGGTGATCGGGCTGGTCTCAAACGTAGGGGCTCAGGCCATCCTCTCACCATGCCCTCCCAGTTCACCAGGACAACTGGTGTGAGCCCCCATGCCCGGCATCCACATACCACTCAGGGATGGAGGTCGAGGTCCAGTCCCTTCTGATGACCCGGGATCACAGAGAGGGGCCTGGATTCCACTGCCGAGCCCTTCCCTTGAGGAGCACCTGTCACAAGGGGGTGTCTCCACCAGGGTGCCCAAACCTCCACCTGCCTCATTCCCTAGGGTGGATCCGCTCGCTCCTTCCAGAAGCTGTCTTGGGGAAAGGGAGAGCATGACTCTCAAACTTTTTTTGGGGGGTGGGGCCATCTGGGTGACACACGCCTGTCTCCTCGGCATTAAGGGAAGGATGAGTCAGAAAGATGTCTGGAGCCTGGGAGCACAAGACCAGTCTGGACACCATAGCAATTCCCCACCTCGGCCAAAAGCAACATCAGAAAACCTTGGATGAGGGCAGGGCTCAGCAGGAGGATCACCTCTGGTCCAGAGTTAAAGATCAGGCAGGAAGACCAGGATGTCGACCAAATTGAAAGCATGTGATCAGAGCAGTTTGGGAACCTCAGGCTGAGAGGATGGCCAGATTTGGGAGGTTTGAGAGCAGCCTGCTCAACCTAGTGAGGAAAGAAAAGAAAGATAGAAATCCACTCTCCTGCAATCATTCTGCCCTCAGTCCTTCCTATACCCTCCCTGCCCACATATGAGGGCCCCCCAAGCTCGGCAACTTCAAACCCCAACCTCCCCCAATAGCAGTCCCCGCTTTGGTGCAGAAGTTCCCAAGTTTCTTTGGCCAGGTTCCTGCCGTCTTTCCTCTCTGAGGTGAGAAATCTTCCCCTCTGACTTGGCACTGAGGACCTTCCACCAGGAAAGTCCAGGGACACATCTCTCACCCAGGGACATTTCTTCCCACCCAATCCCATTTTTCCTGGCTCTACAGTCAGTTGCCCTGTAAACACAATATGACTAGATGAGAATCTGTGTGTGATTCTGATGTTTTTGGAGACAGGGTCTGGCTTTGTGTCCCAGGCTGCGGCCTGGGGACACGACCACCATTCACCACCAGCCACAAAATCGTGGGATGTGATGATCCTCCCATGCCAGGCTCTGGAGTGGCCAGGACAACGAGCACCTTGACCCCAGACCCCCTGTTTGGATGGGTGTGGAGACGGGGTCTCCCTTCCCAGCCCAGGCTAGCCTTGGGCTCATGGGCTCAAGTCATCCTCCCGCCTTGGCATCTCAGAGCGCTGGGATTGAAGGCATTGGTCGCCATGCCAGGCTTTCTGGTTCGTTTTTATTGAAGGACCGAGTCTAGGCTCAGGAGCTCAGACTCATCATCCCAGTGCTTTGAGAGGCCAAGGCCAGTGACCAGGCTGAGCTGGTGGGTGGAGACAAGCCAAGGCATCTTGGTGAGACCCCATCTTTTCCCTCAATTCCAAATGAGCCTGGTGTGGTGGCATGCACTTGTCGTTCCGGTTCCTCGGAAGGCTGGGTAAAGACATGCCAGAGACCAGTGTGGCAAGGCTGTAGTTGCCGAGAGCGAGCCTCCACTCTCCAGTCTTTGTGACAGAGTAAGACTCTGACTCAAAGAAAAAAAGGAAAAAACAGAACAACATCCATTTGTATATGGAGTTAGGATCACGGTGAAAAGACAGATCATTTAGGAATGAGACCTCTTCCTTGGGCATAGATTTCCTGACAGACGGTGGTTAGGCAGACAATCAGGCTGTGGCTTTGGGAAACTGAGGCAGGCTAACACTGGAACCCAGCAGTTGGAGACCAGCCTGGTACATGTAGCGAGAACTCATCGCTCCCCAGAACACAAACATTGGAGTCTCGCTTGGTGTCTCCTGTGGTCCCGGCTATATGGGTTGCTTTGTCCTTTATCCTAGGGCATTCCTTTGATCATCCCCACTGACAGAATGGGCGAGTCCAGGCCGGGCACCCTTGCTCATGTCTGTCAGCCCCGTGCCCAAGGAGGCTGAGGCAGGAGGCTTCCTGAACCCAGGGGTTGGAGACCAGCCTGGGCAATGTAGCCAGACTTCGTCTCAGAGAGAGGTCCACAAAATCGTGTTAGGCATGGTGGTCCACAGAGTCCCATCTGTTAGGGGGTCGAGGCGAGGGGACTGCCTGAGCCTCACAGGTTGAGACCCCGGGAGCCATGATCATGCCACTGTGACCCAGCATGGCTGAAGGAGACTCTGGTGATAAAAAGATGCCCCCTACGTGCTTCACGATGGGCATCCATGACTCCCAAAGGAAAAGTTAGCATAGGCAGAGGATGATGGAGTGATTGGGTGAGGAAGGCACCCTCCCCATGTTTGAATGTGGCAGACCAGGTGACCGCAACCTGGCCTGACCGTGGTGCTGCTGTACTCCTTTGATCCCTCTGTGCCTGATGGCCACCTTAACTAGGGGCCGTCTGTTCCATGAGCTCACACACGTTTTTGCCATAGGACACCATTGTGGATGGTGAAGGCAGGCATTCTGGGATGCGTGGCTGAAGGCGTGGGACATACGTGCCCAGTGGCCACCTTTGAAACCTCCCAGGAACAAGCGAGAAAGTACCTTTTGGTCTCCCATCCCTGAACATGACTCCTAGTGCTGGGTGGCAGGGTTGGTGAGGGAGGTGGTGGTGGTGATAATTATTATTTGGAGTCGAAATCCCACTTTGTCACCCAGGCCGAAGTGCAGAGGCATGCTCACGGACACCACGGACTCCACCTACTGGTCTCAGGTTGTCCTCCCACCTCAGCCCCCCCGAACGCTCGTAACTACAGGCCTGTGCCACCATGTGCATCTAATCTTTGCATTTAGTTTTGATGGCTGAGATGAGGGCTTGCCCTCATCTTGAACCTATAGGTCAGGCCATCCACTCGCCATGGCCTCCGAAGGGCCTGGGTGCCAGGCTGAGCCCCTCAGTCCGGCATGTGGTTGTGGTGGTAGTGGTTGGTAATATTATTCTGAGTCAGAGTCCCTCTCTGTCTCCCAGGCTGGCTCACAGAGGCCTGCTCTCGGCCACTGAAGCCTCCACCAATTGGGCTCTGGCAATGCTCCCGCTGTGGCCTCCTGATAGGTTGGAGCAACTGGCATTCACCAGCAAGCTCACCACATTTTTTTAGTTCTTTGTAGAGACAACGTCTTGCCAAGGTGCCCGGGCTTGTTTCAAACCCGGGGCTCAGGCCATACTCTTGCCTTGGCCCCCCAAAATGCTGGGGTGACAGGCATGAGCCCCTGCACCCAGTCTTCACATCACTCTTGGGGTCCCACCATGAGGCCTGCTCCCTTCAGATGACCCATGACCCAGGATAGGGCAGCCAGAGTAGCCTGATGAACCTGCCCCAGAAATTAGCCTGGTGAAGGGGCATGTTCTGCCCGGTTGCCCACCCCTCCACAGGTTTGTCCCCAAGGGTGAACCTGCTTGCTCCTCCTTGGGGCTGCCTGGGGGAAAGGGAGTGCATGATTCTCATACTGTCAGGGGCGGTTGGCCGGGTGACTCATGCTTGTCTCCTCAACACTCTGGGAGGCTGAAACAGGAAGATGGCCAGAGCCCGAGAGCTCAACCTAGGCTGGACACCATAGCAAGCCCCCACCTCGACCCCAAGCAAAACTCAGAAAACCTTGCTCGAGGGCAGGCCTCTGGGAGGATCACCTCAGGACCAGAGTCAAGACCAGGCTGGAAGACCAGAATGTCGACCAAATAGAAGCCCATGATCGCAGCAGTTAGGGAGTCTGAGGCTGAAAGGAAGACCCGTGTTGTGCGGTTTGAGAGCAACCTGAGCTACCTAGTAAGGAAACAAATGATAGAGAGAGGAAAAAAAGAAAGAAGAAAGAAAGAAAGAAAGAAATCCTTTCTCCCGCAAATATTCTACGCTCAGTCCACCCCCACATGTGAGTATTCCCAAAGCTCGGCACCATCCTGCCCCAATCCCCCCAATGACTTTCCCCACTTTTGTGCAGGAGATCCCGAAGCTCCCTGACTGGGTTCCTGCCAGCTCTCCTCTGCAAGGAGAGAAATGTTCCCCAGGCAGACCAACCCTCTGAATCAGCAACAAGGACCTTTGGACAAGAAAGTCCAGGTACAAATCCCTCACCCAAAGACATTTCTTCACCGCCAATCCAATTTTTCCTGGTTGTAAAGCCAGTCGCCCTGAGAATACACAACGTGCAGTTGATAATGTTTTTGGAAAGGGTCTGGCTCTGTGACCTGGTCTTGGGCCCACAGACATGACCCACATTCATCACCAGCCTCGAAATCATGGTCTCAGGTGATCCTCCCTCCTCAGCATCCATAGTGGCCGACTGATGGGCACCTTGATCCCAGACCCCCTGTTTGGGTGGGTGCAGATATGGGGTCTCCCTGCATTGCACAAGGCTGACCTTGTGCTCCTGGGCTCCAGACATGCTCCTGACTCGGCCTCACAGAATTCTGAGATTCCAGGCATGCTCTGCAACCTGGCCTTTTGGTTCGTTTTCGATGATGGACCGAGGCCAGTCTCGGGGTCTCAGACACTTCATCCCAGTGCTTTGGGAGTTCGAGGCCAGCAGGTAGCCCAAGCCCAAGGGATGATACCTACCCAGGAACCTCAGTGAGAACTCCTCACTACCATCCATCCCAAATTAGCCTGGTGTGGAAGTGCCCACCTGTCCTTCTGGCTCCTCAGCAGGCTGCAGAAAATCTCTCTGGATCTCGATGGCCTGAAGCTGTGGTGGCCAGGATGGAGCCACCACTCTCCATCCTGGCAGAAGGAGTGAGACTCTGACTCAAAGAAAAAAAGGAAAAAAGGAAAAAAAAAATAAGAGCATCCATTTGTGTATGGAGTTTGGATCACAGTGAACAGACAGAGATCATTTGGGAAGGAGGCACTGCCTTGGGCCTAGAGGTTCCAAAAGACAGTGGATCAGCAGACAATCAGGCTGTGGCTTTGGGAGGCTGAGGCAGGGCACCGCTGCAAACTGGGAATTTGAGACCAGCCTGGGCCACATAGCGAGACCTTGTTGCTCCCTGTAATGCAAACACTGGAGTAGCACATGGTGGCGCCCATGGTCCCAGCTACACTGGAGGCAGTCACCTCTCTCTTGAGGCATTCCTTTGTGTTGCCCTAACTGACACAATGTGTGAGTCCAGGCCAGGAACTGTGGCTCATGGCCGTCAGCCCTGTGCCATGGAAGGCCAAGATGGGAAGCTGACTGAGTCCAGGGTCAGTGACCAGCCCAGACGCTGTGGCCAGACCTCGTCTTGGCAATGGGTCCCCAATTCGAGACAGGCATGGTGGCCCCCAGAGTACCAGCTGATCAGGGGCTAAGTTGGGAGGACCTATGTGCCCTGTAGGTCAAGCCCTTGGAAGCCACAATCGTCGTCACACCCCAGCCCAGCCAATGGAGACTCCAGTGACTAAAAAGGTCTTCCCACATGTGTCACGATGGGTGTGGATGACTCCTGTGGAAACAGTTCCTGTGGGTGAGGGATGATGGAGTGATTGGGAGAGGAAGGGGCCCAACCCCGCCCTAAAGTGGCAGACCAAGCAACCGGAACGTGGGCTGGGTGCATCGTTGCTGGACTGCCTTGATCTTTCTGTGCCTGACGGCCACACTAACATGGGGCTGTCTGTTCCGTGAGCTCACACACGTCTTTGCAATGAGGCACTTTTGTGAGGATTGGAGACAGGCCTTCTGGGACATGTGGCTGAAGGGGTGGGATGGACGTGCTGGTTGCCACCTTTGTAATCACCCATGAATGACAGGTGGGAAAGTCCCTCTTTCTCTCCCATCCCTGAGGGTGACCCCTCACGCTGGATGGCAGGGGTGTTGGTAGTTGCAGTGGTGGTGACTATTATTATTTGGAGTGGGAATCCTGCTCTGTCACCCAGACCAGCGGGCACACTCACGGCCACCGCATACTGCACCTGTCGGGCTCATGCAATCCTCCTGCCTCGGCTCCTGGAGTGGCTGGAACCACAGGCCTGCACCACCATGCCCAGCTAATCTTTGGATTTATTTTTGGTGGCCAAGACAAGGTCTCACCCAGTGTCCAGCGCTGTTCTCAGACCCACAGGCTCAGGCTGTCCATTCGCCTTGGCTCCAAAGAGACGGAATGTCAGTTTGAGTCCCTGAGCCCAATCTGTGATTGTGGTGGTGGTGATTGGTGTTATTATTCTAAGTACGAGTCCCACTCTGTCACCCAGGCCAGAGGTCATGGGCCCACTCTCAGCCACTGCAGCCTCCACCCACTGGGCTCTGGAGATCCTACTGCTGTGGCCTCCCGAGTGGCTGGAATGACAGGCGTGCATCACCATGCTCGGCTCATTTTTTTGGCTTCTTGTTGAGATGAGGTCTCACCAAGATGCCGGACTGGTCTTGAACATGGGGACTCAGGCAATCCTCTTGCCTCAGCCTCCAGAGTGTCAGGATGACAGGCATGAGGCCCTGCATGTGGCATACACACCCCTCCCATGGCTGTACTGAGAGTCCTGCTCCTTTCTGATGACCCGGGACCCTGGAGAGAGGAACCAGACTTGGCTGCTGAGCCCATCACAGGGGAGTGCCTGTGGCAGGGTCGTATCTTTGCCAGGACGCCCACCCCTCCACACACCTCGATCGACAGGGTGGACCTGCTTGCTTCTTGCAAGGGCTACCCTGGGATAGGACTCACTGTATGTCTACATCAAGGTAATCAATTAGCAGATGCCTTGACAAAAGCGGTCATGTGCCCTCTCATTGTAGATTATTTAGACCATCAAGTCTAACAATCCCATAAAATTCATCACCAAAACGCTGCAGCTTTAAGGCACTAGTTTCACAATCCAAGAGAAGTGGCTAGACAAATCATAAAAAATGTACATCGTTTCCTACTTCTAATAACCCCCTCCCCTCAGGAGTTAATCCCCACAGATGAAAACCTAATGTTTTCTGGAAAATTGATGTTATTCATTTCCAAAGTTTTCGAAAATTGTCAGTTCTACATGTGACAGTGAATACGTTTTCCCATGCAATTTTAGCCTCGCCCAGAACTGGGGAAGCCTATAAAGATGTAGTCCAATGTTCATTCTTTTGTTTTTCACAGCTGGGTATTCCTAAACAATTAAAAACTGATAATGCTCCTGCTTATACATCCAAATCTTTTCAGTCGTTTTGTACCCAGTTTGACATCTCTTATTCTACAGAAATTCCATATAATCCTCATGGTCAAGCTGTAGTCGAAAGCCCATCAAACGTTAAAAAATCAAATAATTGCATTGCAGGAAGGGGAATACAAATATATTTCTCCCCATCATATCGTAAATAATTCCATGTTTTTAATTAATCATTTCAATTTGGACTCTAAAGGACATTCAGCTATGATAAGACTTTGGACTCCTGAGAAAACTGTTAAACCAATGTTAAAATGGAAAGATCTTCTTACAGGTCAATGGGAGTGGCCTGATGTCATTTTAGCATGCTGGAGAGGATATGCTTGTGTTTTTCCCCAGGACTTACCCTCACCTTTTTGGGTACAGGATCATCTAATTAGACATGACCAGCCCCCACCCCCATTGAGGTACAGCCAGATGAGACATAAATCACGCCATCAGTCTGAGTCAGATGCAGATGATGAAGAGAAGGTGTTGGTGCCAAAACTAAAACGTCTCAACTTTCAATAATCACTTTCACCTCCATCAACTCGACCAAAGACATCTCATCATTCATTGTCTGCCACTCCTCAACCCAGACATTACCTTCAATCTATTTTGACTAGACAGTGCAGACCGCCACATGGGGACAAATCAATGTGCTCACCTATGATGCTGAGGATCTGCTTTGCTCTCAAAACACTTCTCTGACTACCTCTACTGTTTTTGTTGCTATGCAGGCTATTATAGTGTGCCAGAAGGGTTGCATTTATTTGGAAAAATCTTATTGGTCTTACATCCCAAACCCTCCAGTGTTCCAACCTGCTACATGGGATGCTGAGATTATTACTGTTTTTTACTAATCATTTCTTTTTACTAAGAGGCCCCACTGTTTTTTCATCACAGGTCAAAACAATTAATCATAATTTTTCTTTTTCAGGTTGTTCCAGTTCTCCTCCAATACGTTTCAGTTTACCTAAAAAATCAGAATGCTCCTGTGATATTTTGGGTTGTTTAAACTCCCATATCAAAGCTATGGTAACTGATAGCCCCTCATATCTACCCAGAATGGCAAATGATGACATAATTGGTTTCTTAAATTATTGATACTTGGGGACTCTGATCTGAATTATCAACCAGGTCTCATGATGATCACCTGAGACCTGCAGGTCGAGGGGCCGGAAGACACGATAATGCTGCCATGTCCCAGCCCAGCCAATGGAGAGTCCAGTGACAAAAAAAAGAGCCTCCTACATGCATCAATACAGGCCTCCATGGCTCCCCAGGGAATGTCCACATGGGTCAGGGATGATGGATTGATGGGGGAGGGATGGGCCCAACCCCCACTGAAGGTGGCATACAGGGAGACTGGAACCTGGACTGACTGCAGCATTGCTGAACTGCCTTGATCACTCTGTGACCGACAGCCACCCTAGCTCAGGGCCACCTGTTCCGTCAGCTCACATGCATCATTGCCATGGGGCACAGATGTGCAGAATGGAGGCAGGCCTTCTGGGGCACCTGGGAGAAGATGAGTGCTGGATGTGCCAGGTGGCTAATTTTGAAACCTCCCATGAAAGACAGGCTGGAAAATGCCTTTCCTATCCCATTCCTGAGGGAGGCTCCTCACACTGGGTGTCAGGGGTGGTGGTGGTGGAGGTGGTGGTGATTATTATTATTTGGAGGTGTAATTCCACTCTGTTGCCCAGGCTGGAGCACAGCGTAATGCTCATGGCCATCATGAACTCCACCTGCAGGACTCAGGAGATACTCCCGCCTCAGCCCTCCAAGTGGCTGGAACCACAAGCCTGGGCCACCTTGCCTGGCTAATCTTTGGTTTAATTTTTGATGGCCCAATCGAGATCCAGCCCCATGTCTCAGGTGAGTATTGAACCCGCAGGCTCAGGTCGTCCACTCAGCTAGGCTTCCAAAGGGCTGGGATGCCAGACTGAGGCCCTGATATTGGCCTGTGATTGTACTGGTGGTGATGGTTGGTATTAATATTCTGATTCAGAGTCACGTTCTGTTGACCAGGTCATAGTGCAGGGGCCAGCTCTTGGCCACTGCCATCTCCACAGACTTGGCTCCGGCAATTGCATCATGGCCTCCTGAGTGCCTGTAAAGACAGGCGCGCATCACCATGTTAGGCTCATTTTTTGGCTTCTTGTAGAGACTAGGTCTTGCCAAGGTGCCTGGGCTTGTCTGAAATCTGGGGTCTCAGGCCGTCCTCTCATCTCGAGCTCCCAAAGCACCAGGATGACAGGCCTGAGCCTCCGCCTCCAGTCTCCACACCACTCTCGGGACCCCACCGTAAAGACCGCTACCTACTGATGATGTGAGATCCCAGAGAGGGCAGCTGGATTCCCTTCCTTTTCCTGGGCTGTGGTGCAGGGGTCCACTCTTAGCCACCACAGCCTCTACCAGCTGGGCTATAACAATCCTCCCTCCATGGGCTCCCGAGTGGCCAGAATGATAGGTATGTGCCACCATGCTTGGCTTCTTTTTAGGCTTCTTGAAGAGATGGCCCATCTACACCCTGGCCCACTCACACCCACACCCAAGTCCATCCATATCCTGGCCCACCCTCACTCACACCCAGATCAACCCACACCAGGACCCACCCACCCCCACTCAGCCACACCCACATCCTTGCCCAACCATACCTGGGACCACCCACAAACGGAGCCATACACACCAGGACCCATGCACACCCCAGCCCATCCACCCCTCAGCTTACCAACACCCACACCAGCTCATCCAGCCCTGTCCCACATGCACACAAACCCAGGGCCACCCACACCAGAACCTACCCAAACCAGAGCCCAGTCACACCAAGCACATCCATACACTTGCCCACCCTCATCCCATCCTGGCACAGCCATACCTGGGCCCAGCCACACAATGGCCCACTTACACCAGGACCCACCCACACCCCAGCCCATCCACACCCTGGCACACACCACTTACACCCAGGCCCATCCACACCAAGAAAACGCACAACGGACCCACTCACACCTCAGTCCATCCATAACTTCGACCACCCACACCCACATTCTGGCCCAGCCATAAGTGGGCCCATGCACACTCAGGCCAATGCACACCAGGACCCAGCAACACCCCAGCACACACATACACCAGTCCACCTACACCCACACCCGTGCCCATCTATAACCTAATCCACACACAGCCAAACCCAGGTCCACCCACAAAGGACTCACCCACACCATAGACTCCTCACACCCCGTCCAATCCATACCACCAACCACCCACATCCACATCCCAGCCCAGACATGTCTGGGCCCACCAACACTCATGCCCATCCACACAAAGGCCCACTCACATCAGGACCCATCCACACTCTAGCACATCCATAACATGGCCCACCCACACCCACACTCCAGCCCATCCAGGCCTGACCCACCTGACCCACACCCGAGACCACCCACACCAGAACCCACACACCGGAGCCCACTCACACCCAGCCCATCCATACCCCCGCCCACCCACACCCACATCCTGGCCCAGCCATACCTGGGTCCACCCACACTCATAGCCATCCACACCATGGCCCATCCATACCAAGACCCATCCACACCCTAGCCCATCCATACCCCAGCCCAACCACACCCACACCCCAGGCCATCCAGTCCTGGTCCACATCCACCCACACCTGGGCTCACTAACACCAGGACCCACCCCACTGGAGCCGACTCACACCCCAGCCCATTCATATCCCCACCCTCCACACCCACATCCTGGCTGAGACATACATGGGCCCACCCACACTTGGGCCCATTCAAAACAGGACCCACCCACATCCCAGTCCATCCACACCCCGTCCCACCCACATCCACATCCCAGCCTATGGATATGCTGGCCCACCTCCACCCACAACCGGGCCCACCCATACCAGGACTCACCCACACAAAGCCGCTCACACCCTACCCCATCCATACCACCATTCATCCACACCAAAATCCAGGTCCAGCCACACCTGGGCCCACCCACACTCTGACCCAACCACACCAGGACCCATCCACACCCCAGCCAATCCACACCCCAGCCCACCCACACCCACACACAAACCCATCGAACCCTGGGCCACCACCACCCATATACGGGCCCACCAACACCAGGACCCACCCACTCACATCAGAGCCCTTTCATATACCTGCCCACCAACAACCGCATCCTGGCCCAGCCATACCTGGGCTCAGTCACACTTGAGCCCATCCACACCAGGACCCTCCCACACTCAAGCCCATCCACACCCCAGCCCATCCACACCACGGCCCAACAACACCCACACTCCAGCCCATCCATACCCTGACACACACCACCCACACCTGGGCCAACCCACGTCATGAAAACCCAACACAGAGCCCACTCACACCCCAGCCCATCCACACCCAACCCACACACATCCCGGCCCACCCACACCCACACCGTAGTCCATCCATACTCTGCCACACCACCCAGACCCAGGCTTACCCACATCAGGACCCATCCACACCAGAGACCACTCACACCCCATCCCATTCATATCCCCGTCAACCAACATCCACATGCTGGCCCAGCCATACCTGGGCCCACATACACTCAGGCTCATTCACACCACAGCCCATCCATAACCCAGTCTACCCACACATACGCCCCCGCCCATTCATTCTTGACACACCTCCACCCAACCCCGGCCCACCCACACCAGGACACACCCACACTGGAGCCCACTCATACCCCAACCCATCCATACCCCCATCCACCCAAACCCACATCCTGGCCTAGCCATACCTGGGCCCACCCACACACTTGTCCATCCACACCAGGACCTATCCACACCCCAGCCAATCCACACATCATCCCACCCACACCCACAAACCAGCCCTTGGATCCCTGGCCCACTCCCACCCACAAACAGACCCACCCACACCAGCACACACCTACACCAGGGCCCAGTCACACCTGAACTCATCCATACACCTGCCCACACACACCCACATCCTGGTCCATCAATACATGGGCCCAGCCACACACAGGCCCATCCATACCAGAATCCTCCCACAACCCAGTCCATTCACACCCTAGCCTATCCACATCCCAGACCACCCACACGCACACCCCAGCCCATCTATACCCTTGCCTACCCTCATACACACCTAGGCCCAACCAGACCAGGACCCACCCACCCTAGAACCCACTCACACCCAAGCACATCCATACCT
>NW_007259245.1:0-17638 GCF_000164805.1 Carlito syrichta
CGAAATGACAGCAGTAAAGAATACTCTGATGGAAATGAACAACAGACTAATAAGCATGGAAAGCAGAATCAGCCAAGCAGAAGAAAGAATCTCAGAGCTCAAAGACCAAAACATAGAACTAACCCAAACTGTCAAAAAGAAGCTCAAAAAGACAGAACAAGACCTGTAAGGGATGAATGATCACTGCAAGAGACCAAACCTAAGAGTAATTGGGCTTCCTGAGGCAGAGAGAGAAACAGAAGCCACACTGGAACAAACATTTCATGAAATCATTCTAGAAAACTTCCCTCATCTCATTAAGGATGAAAAAATTCAAACACAAGAGATTCAGAGAACCCCTGCAAGACAACAAATGAGAAGACCAACTCCCAGACACATAATAATTCTCCTAAACAAAGTAGCTATAAAAGGAAAAATCCTAAAGGCAGCAAGAGAAAAAGGCCAGACTACCTACCAGGGAAAAACAATTAGAATAGCAGCAGATTTATCCACAGAAACCCTGCAGGCCAGGACAGCCTGGAGCCCTATCTTCAAAGTTCTGAAAGATAAACAATTTCAACGAAGAATAACCTACTCAGCCAAACTAAGCTTCATTAGTGAAGGAGAATTGAAATCTTTTCCAGATATCCAATCCCTAAGAACCTATGCTGCCATCAGACCACCTCTACAAGAAACACTTAAGAAAGTACTGAACACAGAAGAAAAAGAAAAAAGAAAAACAGCATTCTTCACAAGAGTACAGGCAAAAGATTAAAAACACATATGAACCAACTCCAAAACCCAAAGAAAGACAACAAACAGGGACAACTCTGTAAGAACCTTATGACAGGGATCAACTCTTGCATTTCAATTATTAGCCTAAATGTGAACGGACTAAACGCACCACTGAAAAGACATAGAATGGCAAAATGGATAAAATATCATCAGGCAACAATCTATTGCCTTCAAGAGACTCACCTCACTAGAAAGGACACCCACAGACTCAAAGGAAGAGGATGGGAAACAAACTTTAAGGCGAATGGAATACAAAAGAAAGGAGGAATAGCGATCTTAATTTCAGACAAAATACCCTTCAAGCTATCAAAAATTAAAAAAGATACAGAGGGCCACTACATAATGATAAAAGGCTCAATCCATCAACAAGAAATATCTATTCTAAATATATATGCACCCAACATAGGTGCGCCAACTTTCATAAAGCAGCTTCTTGGAAAACTAAAGAAAGATATTGACTCTAACACTATCATAACTGGGGACTTTAATACCCCACTCACAAACCGAGACAGATCATCAGGACAAAAATCAGCAAGGAGATCGGAAACTCATGTGACTTTGGACCAAACGAACTTAATTGATACCTACAGAACACTCCATCCAAAGACCACAGAATACACATTCTACTCATCACCACATGGAACATATTCTAAGATCGACCACATACTCGGCCATAAGTCAAGCATAAGCAAATTTAAAAGGACCAAAATTCTACCAAACACCTTCTCGGACCACAGTGGAGTAAAAATAAACATTGACACCAACAAAGTCCTCCCCAAACCAACAAAGACATGGACACTAAACAGCATGATGCTAAACAACTCCTGGGTCAATGACGAAATCAAAACAGGGATCAAAAGATACCTGGAAACAAATGAAAATAAAGAAACATCTTACCAAAATCTCTGGGATGCCTTAAAAGCTGTAATAAGAGGGGAATTTATATCCCTACAAACACACATGAGGAAAATGGAAGGAACAGAAATTGACAACCTAACAAGCCACCTAAAGAAGCTGGAAAAGCAAGACCACCCTAATTTCAGCAGAAGAATCCAGATCACCAAAATAAAAGCCCAAATCCAGGACATACAAGACAAAAAGATAATACAAAAAATCAAGGAAACAAAAAGCTGGTTCTTCGAAAGGCTAAACAAGATTGATGGTCCCCTAGCTAGACTGACCAAGAAAAAACGAGAAAAAAACCAAATAAGCATAATCAGAAACACAAAAGATGAAGTCACATCTGACCCTGAAGAAATACAAAAGATCATTAGAGACTACTACGTACACTTGTATGGAAACAAACTTGAAAACCAGAAGGAAATGGAAGACTTTCTGACATCACACAACCTACCTAGGTTGGAACAAGAAGAAATTGAGACCCTAAATAAACCAATAACAATCAAGGAAATCGACCACGTAATAAGAAAACTTCCTACAAAAAAAAGCCCTGGTCCAGATGGCTTTCCAGCAGAATTCTACAAGACATTTAAGGAGGAGCTGATACCAATCCTACTGAAGGTATTCCAGGCGATTAAAAAAGATGGAACTCTCCCCAAATCATTTTACGAAGCCAACATCACATTGATACCCAAGCCAGGTAAAGATCCAACAAAGAAAGAGAACTACAGGCCAATATCTTTGATGAACATAGATGCTAAAATTCTCAACAAGATCCTAGCAAACCGAATTCAGCAATACATCTCAAAAATCATCCATCATGACCAAGTAGGCTTCATTCCTGGCATGCAAGGCTGGTTCAATATTCGTAAAACCATAAATGTAATTAAATACATCAACAGATGTCAAAACAAAAACCACATGATCATATCACTAGATGCAGAAAAAGCTTTTGATAAAATCCAGCACCCCTTCTTGATAAAAACCCTTGAACATCTAGGCATACGGGGAACATACCTCAAAATAGTAAAAGCCATCTACGAGAAACCCACAGCCAGCATACTCCTAAATGGACAAAAATTGGAACCAATTCCCCTGAAAACTGGAACTAGACAAGGATGCCCACTCTCTCCCCTCCTGTTCAACATAGTATTGGAAGTCCTGGCTAAAGCAATCAGAGAAGAGGAGGCAATCAGAGGTATTCAACTAGGAAAAGAGGAAGTCAAGTTATCTCTCTATGCAGATGACATGATGGTGTACCTTGAAAACCCAAGAGAATCTGTCAAAGGCCTCCTTACATTGATAAAAGCCTTTGGCAAAGTCTCAGGATACAAAATAAATGTACAAAAGACAATCGCATTTCTCTACACCAATAATAAACAAACAGAAACCCAAATAAAAAACACAGTTCCATTCACAATAGCTACAAAAAAAATGAAATACCTTGGCATCTTCCTAACCAGAGACGTGAAAGAACTTTACAATGAAAATTACAAAACACTGCTCAAAGAAATCAAAGCCGACATGAACAAGTGGAAAAATATCCCATGCTCATGGATCGGAAGAATCAACATTGTGAAGATGTCCATCTTACCTAAGGCAATCTACAAATTCAATGCAATACCCATTAAATTACCAACAACATTCTTTTCAGACCTAGAAAAAACAACACAGGAATTCATATGGAAACACAAACATCCAAGAATAGCCAGAACAATCCTCAGCAAAAAAAACAAAGCAGGTGGTATCACAATACCAGATTTCAAACTTTACTATAAAGCTACAATCATCAAAACAGCTTGGTATTGGTACAGGAACAGGCATATAGATCAATGGAACAGAATTGAGATTCCAGAAGCAAAACCTCAATTTCTCAACCAACTCATCTTCGACAAAGCCCCCACCACCTACCAATGGGGAGAGGAGAACCTATTCAGTAAATGGTGCTGGGAAAATTGGCTGACCACATGCAGAAGGTTGAAACAGGACCCCTATCTATCCCCATGCACAAAGGTTAACTCCAAATGGATCAGAGACCTAAATGTAAAACCTCAAACCATAAGAACCTTAGAAAAGGAAGGAAATACTCTCATGGAAATCGGAACTGGCATCCAATTCTTGTACAAAACCCGAAACCCACAGGACTTAAGAGAGAAGATAGACAAATGGGACCTTATTAAACTGACAAGCTTCTGCAAAGCCAAAGAAACCATCAAGAGAGCAGGGAGACAGCCTACAGACTGGGAAAAAGTATTTGCCAACTCTAGGTCTGACAAAGGCTTCACATCCTGGATCTACAAGGAACTGAAACGTACTGAAAAGAAGAAACAAACAACCCCATTATAAAATGGGCAAAAGACATGAACAGACACTTCACAAAAGAAGACATTCGAGCAGCCAACAAACACATGAAGAAATGCTCAACATCACTATCATCAGGAGATGCAATCAAAACCACACTGAGATACCACCTAACTCTAGTCAGAATGGCAATTATCACAACTCAAAAAATAACAGCTGCTGGAGAGGGTGTGGTGAAAAGGGAACACTTCTACACTGTTGGTGGGAGTGTAAACTAGTGCAACCTCTGTGGAAAGCAGTGTGGCGATTCCTAAAAGCTCTAAAAATTGACCTTCCATATGACCCTGCAATCCCCCTACTGGGAATATACCCTGAAGAACACAAATCACTCTATAAAAAAGATACCTGCACACGTATGTTTATCGCAGCATTGTTCACAATAGCAAGAACCTGGAAACAACCATGCTGCCCATCAAAAGAGGACTGGATTAAAAAAATGTGGTACATATACACGATGGAATACTACGCAGTCATAAAAAAGAACAAAATCATGAATTTCACTGCAACCTGGATGGAACTAGAATCTATAATACTGAGTGACCTCTCACAAAAACAAAAATCTGAATATCACATGTTCTCACTCATATAATGGACCTTGAACATCCAATGCAATACTATGAGAAAATGACTGATGGTACTGGGAAACTATGGGGGGGAGGGGGATGGGATTAACAGTAGCAAATATCTGTCGGTGGATGGGAAAACACTTCTTATCTACAGGGTGCCTGAATGAAACGTCATTGTACACCTAACCCTTAACTGTACCCCACAAAACCATAATAAAAAATACTGATTAATGAAAAAAAAAAAATCGAAGAGAATCTGTCAAAAACCTCCTAGCACTGACAACAAATTTTGACAAAGTCTTAGGGTACAAAGTAAATGTGCAAAGACAGTCTCATTTATACACCAGCAACAAACAGGCAGAGAACCAACTAAAAAGCACAATCCCATTCACAATAGCCATACACAAAAAGAAACACTTGGCATCTTCCTAACCAGAGAAGTGAAAGACCCTTACAATGAAAACTACAAAATATTGTTCAAAGAAATCCAAGAAGACACAAACAAATGGAAAAATATTCCATGCTCATGGGTTGGAAAAATCTACATTGTTAACTTTTCCATCCTACCAAAGGCAATCTACAGATTTAACACAATACCCATTAAATTACCAACATCATTCTCCTCAGACCTGGAAATGACAATACAGTAATTCATATGGAAACATAAATGACCACTAATAGCCAAAACAATCCTTAACAAAAGAAACAAAGCAGCAGCATACTTCCAGACTTTAAACTTTACTATAAGGCTACAATAATCAAAACAACCCGGTACTGGTGCAAGAACAGGTATATGGGCCAATGAAACAGGATAGAGATTACAAAAGCAAAAGCTCAATTTTTCAACCAACTCATCTTTGACAAAGCCTCCAACAACAACCACTGGGAAGAAGATAATCTATTCAGTAAATGGTGCTGGGAAAACTGACTGATCGCAAGCAAAAGATTGAAAAAGGACCCCTACCTACCACCATACACAAAAATAAACTCCAAATGGATGAAAGACCTAAATGTAAAACCCCAAACTATAAGAATCTGAGAAAACAGAGGAGACACCCTTACAGAATTTGGAGTAGGCAATCAATTCCTGATCAAAACCCCAGATGCCCATGTCATAAGAGATAAGATAGACAAGTGGGACCTCATTAAAGTGAAAAGTTTCTGCAAAGCAAAAGAAACCACAAAGAGAGTGGGGAGACAGCCCACAGAATGGGAAAAAATATTTGCCAACTGTATATCTGATAAAGGTCTAACATCCAGAATCTACAAGGAACTCAAACATGTCAAAAGGGAAAAAACAAACAGCCCCATTAAAAAGTGGGCAAAAGACATGAATAGACACTTCTCAAAAGAAGATATACACGCAGCCAACAGACACATAAAAAAGTGCTCAGCTTCACTAATCATCAGAGAAATGCAAATCAAAACCACATTGAGACACCACCTAGCCTCAGTAAGAATGGCCATCATTAATAAAAACAAACAATGACAGATGCTGGCAAAGATGCAGAGAAAAGGAACACTTCTATACTCCTGGAATGCAAACTAGTGCAACCTCTATGGAAAACACTGTGGCGATTTCTAAAAGAACTAGAAATTGACCTTCCATATGACCCAGTAATCCCCCTACTGGGAATACATCCAGAGGAACTCAAATCATTCTACAAAAAAGATACCTGCACACACATGTTTATTGCAGCATTATTCACAATAGCAAAAACATGGAACCAATCGTGCTGCCCATTAAACTGGACTGGATTTTTTAAATGTGGTATATATACACAATACAATATTACACAGTCATAAAGAAGGACAAACATATGGACTTTGCAGCAACTTGAATGGATTTAGAGTCTATAATACTCAGTGATCTATTACAGAAACAAAGTGTACCATATGTTCTCATTCATAAGCAGACCCTGAACTTTTACCATATTACTATATGAAAAGGATTGGCAGTAGTGGGATACTGCTGGGGTTTTGTGGGAGCACAAAATCTATAAGGGTAACTGATTTCAAACCAGGCCAAGTGGGAGTCAAAGGGAGGCCCAAACTTTATCTATACAATGTCCACTTGTGTACCTAATCTTGAATTGTACCCCACATCTTTAAAATAAAATAAAATATTAAAACAGAGAAAAAATAAATACATAAAGGTGTGCACCACCAAAAAAAAAAGAAAGAGAGAGAGAGAGAGAGAAAGAAAGAAAGAAAGAAAGAAAGAAAGGAAGGAAGGAAGGAAGGAAGGAAGGAAGGAAGGAAAGAAAGAAAGAAAGGAAGGAAAGAATGATTGAGAATTTCTCCCAGATAATGTTAGGTACCAAACCACAGATCCAGAAAGCTCAGAGAACACTATGGAAAATAAATGCCAGAAAACCTGGCATACCATTTCTACATTACAGAAAATCAAAGGTAAAGAAAAAACTTAAAATAAACCATGGGGTGGGAGAAGCCTTGCATATGCATGAGCAAAGACAATAATTACATCCTACTACTCCTCAAAACTCATGCAAGCAAGAAGAGAATGGAGTGAAATATCTAAAGTGTTGATTTAAAAAATCACCCTAGAATTCTGTACCCTGAAAAATTATCCTTCAAACATAAGGGAGAAATAAAGACTTATTATCCAAACAGAAATTAATGGAATTTGTTGCCAGTAGATCTACCTTGCCAAAAAAAATTTAAAGGAAGTTTTTTAAAGAGAAAGAAAATGATATAATGCAGAAACTCAGATCTACATGAAGAAAGACAGAGCATCGGTGAAGAAATAAGTGAACATAAAATAAGAACTTTTATTTTTTATTCTTAATTTAGTATATGATAGTTTGTTAAAAATAGTAATAGCTACTTGGAAGGCTGAGGCGGAAGGATTGCTGGAGCCCAGCAGGTCAAGGCTGCAGTGGCCGGGAGTGGTCACTGCACTCTAGTCTGGGCGACAGAGTGAGACTCCAACTCAAAAAAAAAAAATTGTAATAGCAAATATATATTTAAATACATGTTTAGCTAAATGTTTGCAAGATGTGCATCTGAAAAAGACCTAACTTCCAAAATCGACAAGGAACTCAAACAAATTGACTGGAAAAGACAAACAGACACACAATCTCATTAAAAAGTGGAAAAAGGACATAAACAACCCTTCTCAAAGGAAGACATTCAAGCAGCCAACAAACTTATGTAAAAATGCTCAACCTCACTGATCATCGGAGAAATGCAAATCAAAACTTCAGTAAGATACCACCTAACCCCAGTCAGAATGGCTATCGCCAAAATGTCAAAAAACCACAGGTATTGGTGAGGCAGCAGAGAAAAGAGAATGCGCCTGCACTTTTGGTGGGAATGTAAGATAGTTCATCCTTAATGAAAAGCAATGTAGTGTTTTCTCAAAGAACTAAAAATGGAACTAACATATGATCCAGCAATCCCACTTCTGGGAATATACCCAGAGGAACATAAATCACTTTATCGAAATGACACTGCACGTATACATTCATTGCAGTACTATTCACGATAGCAAAAATATGGAAACAACCCAGATACCCGTCAAAAGTGGACTGGATAAAGACAATGTGGTACATATACACAATGGAATCCTACATAGCCATAAGGAAGAACAAAAACATGTCCTTTTAGTGGTGCAGATGCAGCTGGAGACCATCATCCTAAGTGGACCATCACAGAAACAAAAAACTGAATACTGCATGTTCTCATTCCTAAGAGGGCCCTAATCACTGGAGAATGATCACAAAGGTGGGAACAACAGATGCTGGGCACTGCTAAAAGGAGGGTGGACATAGGAAGGAGAAGGGGCACAAAACCAAACACTGGGTAAGATCCACTACCAGGGTAACACCTCACCAGCACACAATTTACTTATGTAATAAATCTTCACATGTACCCCCACAACTCTAAATTGAGATAAAGTAAAATAATGAATAAATAAATGTTTATCTATATAAATAGATAGACATTTATGTATGCTTTATGTACCAAAAAATGATAAAATCAATATGCCTCTAGTAAGGCAAACTACAAAACAGAAAACAGAGTATACAAATGACTAACCTAAGAAATGGAGGAGACATGACTAGAGATTTCATGGACAGTAAAAGAGTAATAAAAAATACTTTGACCAACTCAATGCCCACAAATTTGATAACCTAGATTAAATAGACCAATTAATTGAAAGACATAATGTACCAAAACACATAGAAGAAGAAACAATCTGAATAAGCCTATATCAAAGAAACAGAATCAATAATTAATAACCTCCCAAAAGAGAAAGCATAAATTCAAGATGCATTCACAGGTGAATTCTAACAAACGATTTAGAAGAAGTTATATCCATTCTCTATAATCTGTTTCAGAAAACAGAAGAAGAAAAGTTTCCTATCTCTTGCTATGAGGCCAGCATTACCTTGTACCAAAACCAGATAAAAGCATTAGAAGAAAAGAAAACTATGGACCAATATTTCTCATAAACATAGATACAAAAATCCTCAACAACATACGAGCAAATCAAATCCAACAATGTATTTTAAAAAGTTACACTACAAATAAGTAGTATATATCCCAGGTATGCAAGCCTGGTTCACATTCATAAATTAAATAATGTAATTCATTCCATCAAGAAATTAAAAAAGAAAAATCATATGATCATATTAATAGATGTGGAAAATTCCTTTGACAGAATTCAACACCTATTCATAATTTAAACTCTCAGTAAGCTAGAAATAGCAGGAAACTTCCTCAACTTGATAAAGAATATCAACAAAAAACCTACAGATAACATTTTACTCAATGAGAACCTGAAGTCTTTCCATCAAGATCAAAAACCAGGCAATAACGTCCCTTTTTATAATTCCTTTTCAATGCTTCTCTGGAAGTCCTAGCTATTGAACTAAGACAAGAAAATACAGAGTATGTTGATTAAGAAGAAAAAAACAAACTGCCCTTGTTCTCAGATGACATGACTGTGTAGAAAATCTGAACCATTGGGGAGAGGAGAACCTTTTCAGTAAGTGGTGGTGGGAAAACTGGCTGACCATATGAGAAGGATGAAACAGGACTCCTACCTAATACCATACACAAAAATAAACTCCAAATGGATCAAAGACCTAAATGTAAAACCTCAAACTATAAGAATCTTAGAAAACACAGGAGACACCCTTGCAGAAATTGGAATAGGTAACAAATTCCTGATCAAAACCCCAGATGCCCATGCCATAAGACATGAGATAGACAAGTGGGACTTCTCTCAAACTGAAACGTTTCTGCAAAGCAAAAGAAATCATCAAAAGAATGGGGAGACAGCCCTCAGAATGGGAAAAAAATATTTGCCAACTGTATATCTGACAAAGGCCTAACATTTAGGATCTACAAGGAACTTAAATGTGCCAAAAGAAAAAAGTAACCAGCTCCAATAAAAAGTGGGCAAAGATATGAATAGATACTTCTCAAAAGAAGATACGTGAGCAGCCAACAGACACATGAAAAAGTGCTCAGCCTCACTAATCATCAGAGAAATGCAAATCAAACCACATTGAGACACCACCTAACTCCAGTAAGAATGGCCATCATTTATAAAACAAAAAACAACAGATGGGAGTGAGGATGTGGAGAAAAGAGAACTCTTCTATAGTGTTGGTGGGAGTGCAATAGTTCAACCTCTGTTGAAAACAGTGTGGCAATTTCTGAAAGAACTAGAAATTGACACTCCATATGCCCCAGTAATCCCCCCTTCTGGAATATACCTGGAGGAATTCAAATCATTCTATTAAAAAGATACCTGTGCACACATGTTTATTGCAGCACTATTCACAATAGCAAAAACATAGAACCAACCATCCTGCCCATCAAAAAGTGAACAGGATAAAAAAATGTGGTACATATATACAACAGAATATTATACATCCATAAAGAAGGACAAACATATGGACTTTGCAGCAACTTGGATGAATTTAGAGTCTACATACTTAGTGATATATCGCAGGAACAAGGAACTGAGTATCACATATTCTCACTCATAAGTGGACCTTGAACATCTAGCATAATACTACAAGAGAGGGATTGCCTGGCAGCAGGACACTGCCAGAGAAGGGAGGGGCACATAACATCCATGTGGGTGCCTGATCCTAATCCAGGCAAAGTGAGGGCCAATGGGAGGCTCAAACTTTGCCTGCACTTAAACCACTTATGTATCCAATCCTGACTTGTACCCCCACATCTTTAAAATAAAAAAAATGAAAATCTAAAAGGATCAAAAAAGACTCCTGAAACTAATGATCAATAACAGCAATAATGAAGGATACAAAGTTAATAAGAAGAAGTAAATATCTTTCCTGTATACTAACAATTAACAAAGTAACATTGAAACTAAAAACACAATATCATTTTTATTAGCAGGCAAAAAATGAAATACTAGGTATAAATAGAACAAAATGTGTTCAATATCTATATGGGGAAAATTGTAAAAATTCTGATGAAAAAATCAAAAAAGAACTTAATGAATGGAGAAACAATGTATGTTCATTGATAAGAAGATTCAATATTTTCAAGACTTTTTCTTCCTAATTTGATCTATAGACTCAATGCAATCACAATCATAATCCCAGTAAGTTGTTTTGCAGATATTGGCCAGCTGATTCTAAAGTTTTTAAGAAGTGGCAAAAGATCCAGAATAACCAATGCAATATTGAAGAATAGAATTGAAGAACTGACTCTAACCAACTTCAAGAGTTACTGTAAAGTTACAGTATCCAAGACAATAATAAAAGTATAGTAAACAAGACAAAAGAATGGACAAATAGATCAATAAAACAGAAAAGACCAGAAATAGACACAAATAGAGTTACAAAAATATAATCAACTGATATTTGACAAAAAACAATCCAATGGAACACAAATAACCTTTTCAACAAATGATGCTAAAAAAATTAGGCATCCACACGCAAAAATAAAATAAAATAAAATGAACTGAGACACAGACCTCACATCCTTTGCCAAAAGTAAATCAAAAGGGTTTTAGATCTAAATGTAAAACTCAAAACTCCTAGAAGATAGCACAGGAGAAAATTTAGATTACATTGGGTTTGGAAATAATTTTATAGATACAACACTGAAAGTGTAATCTATGAAAGAAAGGATTGAAAAGCTATACTTCACTGAATAAAACATTTCTGTCCTGCAAAAGACGTTGCCAACAGAATTCAGACAAGTCACAGAATGGAGGGAAATATTAGGAAAAGACATAGCTATTAAAGAACTGTTATCCAAAATGTAAAAAGAACTCTTAAAATTCTGCAACAAGAAAACAGGCAATTTAACTAAAAAATGGGCCAAAAACCCTAACAGACACCTTATCAAAGTGGATATGCAGGTGGAAAATAAGCATCTGAAAAGATGCCCAACATTATGCATCATCAGAAAAATACAGATTAAAACAGCATTAAGATACCACTACACACCTATCAGAACAGCCAGAATCCAAAACACAGACAACACAAAATGATGGCAAGGAGTGGAGCAACAGGAACTCTTATCCATTGCTGATAAAAATGCAAAATGGTGCAGCCTCTTTGGAAGACAGTTTGGCAGTTTTTACAAAACTAAATATTCTTTTTTCATATGACCCAGCAATTGTGCTCCTTGCTATTTACCCGAAAGAGTTAAAAACGTATGTCCACTCGAAAACCTATGTACAATATTTACAGTAGGTTTATTCATAATTGCTAAAACTTAGAAGCAACTAAAATATCTAGGTGAATGGATGAATAAACTGGGATACATCCAGATAAGAAAATGCGATTCAGCCCTAACATAAAATGAGATATCAAGTCATGAAAAGACATGGAATAAACACAAGTACATATTACTAAGCAAAAGAAGCCAATCAGAAAAGGTTACAGATTGTATGGTTCCATATTTGACATTTTGCAAAAGGCAAAACTATGGAGACAGTAAAACAGATCAGTGGTTGCCAGGGCTTAAGGGTGAGGAAGGGATGAAAAGGCAGAGCATAGAGGATATTTCAGGCAGTGAAATGAATCTTTATGATTCTATAATTATGGGTGCATGTCATTATACACATGTCAAAACTCATAGGATGTATAACACCCATAGTGAAACTGAATGTAAACTATGGGTTTAGAGTAATAATAACGTGTCACTGTAAGTTCATCAGTTGTAACAAATATGCCACTCTTGTCAAGGATGTTGATAACAGGGGAAGCTATGTATGTGTTGGGACAGGCAGATGCTATACAGAAAGTCTCTATACTTTCTGCTCAATACTGCTGAGAACCTAAAACTACACTAAAAATAAATTATATTTTTAAGAAAGCAGGAGAATTTAACACCAAAATGAAAAATAAAAGACAAACTACAGCCTAACAGAATTTGGGGGGACATAGCTTAAAGCAGAACTAAAAGGAAAATTTATGGTACTAAATGAATACATGTAAACTGTGGAAAATATAGCTATTTCCTTGAATACTAGAGAAAAAGGAAAGAACAATAAAATCACAAGCCTCTGGCAAGACTGACAAAGAAATACGAGGAAAGACAAAAATTACCAATATCAGAGTGAATTTTATTATCATTAAAGACACTGTAGAAATTAAAAGTATAATAAGGGTTTACTATGAACAACTGTGTACACATAATCTTGACAATTTAAATAAAATGTGCCAACTCCTTAGGAAAAAAGACAAAATTATTAATAACAACTATAATTAAAATAAACTGCAGGCTAGGCACAGTGGCTCAGGACTGTAATCTCAGTACTTTGAGAGGCTGAAGCAAGAGGATTACTGAGTCCAGGAGTTTAAGACCAGCCTGAGCAACATAGAAAGTCCTCCTCGCAACAAAAAAAATTAGCTTAGAATGGTGATGCATGGCTGTAGTTCCAGCTACTCAAGAGACTGAGGTGGAAGGATTGCCTGAGCCTAGGAGGTGAGCTGTGGTGAGCTGTGATCATGTTACTGCATTCCAACCTGAGTGACAGAATGAGACCTCAACTCAAAAAAAAAAAAAATTGTAAAGTGATACATGTTATGATATGCAAACTTATTATAGGAAATCCTAAATTGATAGTATAAATAAAGGAGTGGTCAATTTAAAAAGGACACAAATAGATTGAAAATGAAAGAGTGCAAAAAGATATTCCACACAAATGGAAACCAAAAGAGCAGGAGTAGCTATAATTATAAAAGACAAAATCTAATTTAAGTCAAAAACTGCAAAAAGAGGCCAAAAAAAGAGATAGCATGTCATAATAAAAGGGTCAATTCAGCAAGAGGATATAACTATTTTTTTTTTTTTTGAGTTGGAGTCTCACTCAGTCGCCCAGACTGGAGTGCAGTGGCCACTCCCGGCCACCGCAGCCTCGACCTGCTAGGCTCCAGCAATCCTTCCGCCTCAGCCTTCCAAGTAGCTAGAATTACAGGCATGCGCTACCACGCCCGGTTGATTTTTTGATTTATTGTAGAGATGAGGTCTCGCTACCCAGACGGGTCTCGAACCCGCCAGCTCAGGCAATCCACTCACCTCAGCCTCCCAAAGGCGCGGGATTACAGGCTGAGCCACCGAGCCCGGCAGAGGATATAACTATTATAAATATATATGCACCAGCATTGGATCATCTAAACATATAAATATTAAAAGATCTGAAGGGAGAGATAGATCACAATACACTAAGAATTTCACACTTTCAGAAATAGACAGAAAATTAATAAGGAAACATTGGATTTGAACAATACTTCAAAACAAAGAGTCCTAACAGACATGTACAGAATAGTCTATCCAAAAGCAACAGAATACATATTCTTCTCAAGTGCACAAAGAACACTATCCAGGAATGATCACATACTAGGGCACAAAACAAACTTCAGCAAATTTAAGAAGATTGAAATTGTGTCAAGTATCTTTTTTAACCACAATGGCATGAAACTAGAAATTAATTACAGAAGAAATTTTGAAAAATTCACAAGTACATAGAGATTAAACAATATGTTCCTGAACTACAAGTTAACCAATGAAGAAATTAAAAGGAGCACTTAAAAATATCTTGAGACAAATGAAAATAGATACACAATATATAACAACTTATGGGACACAGAAAAACAGTTTTAAAAGGAAAGTTTATAGTAACAAATGCCTATTTAAAAAGAAGAAAGATCTTAAATAAACAAGCTAATGTTACACCTCAAGGAACTACAAAATGAAGAACAAATTAACTCAAAGTTAGTGAAAGGAAGGAAATAATAAAAATCAGAGCAGAAATAAGTAGAAAAATGATGCAAAAGATCAAACAAAAAACCTGAGTTAATTTTTTGAAAAGATAAACAAAATTGATAAACCCTTAGCTAGACTAAGAAAATAGAAAGAACATTCAAATAAATAGAATTAGAAATGAAAGAAAAGGCATTACAACTGACACCCCAGAAATACAATGAATCGTAAAGAGACTGCCATGAACAATTATACACCAATGAATTGGATAACCTAAAAGAAACAGAGTAAGTGCTAGAAACATACAACCTACTAAGACTGAATCATGAAGAAATAGAAAATCTAAATGGACCAATAATGACAAGATAATTGAATCAGTAATAAAAAGTCTCTCATCAAAGAAAAGCCTAGGATGACTTCACTGCTGAATTCTACCAAACATTTAAAAAACTAATATTAATTATTCTTAAACTCTCCTAAAATATCAAAGAAGAGGAAATACTTCTAAACACATTTTATGAGCATAGCATTACCCTAATATCAAAGCCAAATAAGAACATTACATGAAAGAAAAATTACAAACCAATATTTTTTATAAACTTATGAGTGAGAGACTCAGAAACAATTGGAATTGTTTTCAAAGGGTGGAACCCTTGTAGGACAGGCTTCCTCCACTAGGTAAGTATTCTAGGAACCCATTGTATCAGTGTACCAGCTCGCATTGTTGAGATGCTGCATTCAGCTTCAGTGAATTTTTTTTTGGGGGGGGGGATTCTTTAAACACGTTTGCCCATTTCATAGTGAGCAATTTACAAGCACACCTGTCCACACTGCACTGAGTGTGCAGCAGTTTTTTGACCAAAAATGTCATGACCCTCCCTCGTTCCTCAGTTTCCCTATTCACCTAATCTCACCCCAAATGACTTTTTTTGTTGTTTCCTCACATAAGAAAAGTTCTCAAAGGGAAACATTCTGCTGATGTAGATGAGGTGAAACAAAAAATAGCAGAAGCACTAAAAAGCATCAAAATTGACAAGTTAAAAAACTGTTTTGAGCAGTGGAAAAAGTATCTCAACAGGTGTAGCGCATCAAAGGGAGAGTACTTTGAAGGTGACTAAAGTTTAAATATGTAGAATAAGTAAACAATGTTTATAAATAAATTCCAGGGTTTTTGGGTTCCCCTTGTAGATGCAAATATTCTCAACAAAATACTAGCAAACTAAATTCAACAACACATTAAATGGATCATCCATTATGATCAAGCGGGATTTATTTCTGGGATGCAAAGATGGTTCAATACTCACATCAATACACGTGATTCATCACATTAACGGAATGAAGAACAAAATTTGTATTATCATCGCAATAGATGCAGAAAAATATTTGACAAAATTCAACATCCTTCCATATTAAACCAACTTTCACCAACTTAGGTATAGAAGGAATATGCCTCAACACAATAAAGGCCATATATAAAAAGCCCACAGATAACATTATAACAATGAAAATTTGAAAACGTTTTCTCTAAGAACTATAATGGTATATGAATGCCCACTCTCACCATTTCTATTCAGCACAGTGTTGAACATTCTTCCCAGAGCAATTGAGCAAATGATGAAAGGCAGGAAAGTAAAAGTAAAATAGTTATTGTTTGATGATAGCATAATCTGATAAAGATAAACTTCTGATATAGATAAAACAAACTTCACACCCAAACAGTTAGGACTAATAAAGAAATATAGCAAAAGTGCAGATACAAAATTAACACACAAAAATAAGTACACTAGAAATGAATTTTTCAAAAAAGATATCAAGAGAGCAATTTCATTGACATTAGCTACAAAATAATAAAATAGGAATAGACATGTATTTATTTTGCCTTTATTGTAAAGATATAGGGTACAATTCAGGGTTAGGTAGACAAATGTTCATTATACAGGTACCCCTGCTGATGAGGTGTGCCCTTTCCTCCCCTGGCAGTTTCCTTCAACTGCCAATCCCACCCCCCTCCCCTGGCAGTTTCCCTTTCTTATAGTATTATGATAATTGCTCAAGGTCCACTTATGAGTGAGAATATATGGTACTCTGTTCTTTTTTTCTGTGATAGATCACTGAGTATGATAGACTCTAAATCCATCCAAGATGCTGCAAAGTCCATATGTTTGTTCTTCTTTATGGCTGCATAATATTCTAAGAATAAATTGATTAAGAAATGAAAGACCTGCAGACTGAAAACTATAAAATATTGGTAAAAGATATTGAAGAAGATGCAAATAAATGGAAATAGATTTCATGTTTATGAACTGGAAGAATTAACAGTGTTAAAATATTCATCTTCCCAGCAGACACCCCAAATAGCCAAAGCCAGGTATTCTGTCATAGTGAATATTATCAAAAGACAAAAGATGACCAGTGTTGGCAAGGATGTGGATAAAATGGAAGCTTGTATACTGTTGAAGGGTACATAAATTATCACAGCCACTATGGAATACAGTATGGATGTTCCTCAAAAGGCTAAAAATGTAATTGCCATATGATCCAACAATCTCACTTCTGAGTATTTACCTAAATAATTTGAAATCTGTTGTCAAAGTGACATCTGTACTCCCAGTTTGTTGTAGCACTATTCGTGATAGCCAAGTTATGGAATCAACTTAGGTGTCCATAAACAGATGAATGCATTTTAAAAATGTGATATATTAGCCGAGCTTGGTGGCTCAGCCTGTAATCCCGTGCCTTTGGGAGGCTGAGGTGAGTGGATTGCCTGAGCCCACAGGTTCGAGACCTGCCTGGGCAGCGAGACCTCATCT